>NW_024044965.1:0-85287 GCF_015852505.1 Tachyglossus aculeatus | reverse complement strand
GTCACAGTCCCCATCCCACACAGGGCTCACAGTCTCAGTCCTCATCTTACCAATGAGGGAACTGAGGCACAGAGAAGCAAAGTGACTTGCCCCAAATCACCCAGAAGAGAAGCAGCCTGACCCAGTGGAAAGGGCCTGGGCCTGGGCTCTAATGGCAGCTCTGTCATTTGCTTACTCTGTGACCTTGGACAGTCACTTATCTTCTCTGTGCCTCAGTTCTCCTGTTGTCCCTCCTGCTCAGACTGTGAGCCTCATGAGGTACAGGGATTGTATCCAACCTGATTAACTTGCCCAATGTTTAGAAAAATGTTTGACACATTAGTAGGCACATGACAAATACCATTAAAAAAATAAAAAAAGAAGGAGCCATTATTATAACCCAAGGCCACTGACTCCCAGCCCATGCTCTATGCACTAGACCACAATGCTTCTCTCTTGCATCATCCCAAGATTGGGGGGGGGGGGAGTCCTGTGAGGGGGAATTGGTGATGAAGTGCCTGGCTGGTGCAATCTGAGTCATATTCTCTTGTCCCTGACCGGAGGGTTGAGATAACGGTTGAGGTTACCACGGCACAGGGCTGATGCCATGTCATAACGTCCTAGCCCGGAAGACATGGTAGTCGGTGTCTGGGAGGTGGATGGAGTCAGCCAGGAGACTACCGTAGGGGCAAAGGTTTTCTCTCTGCTTGTGTACCCAGCCCTGGTCCCAACTCCATCCTGGACCCCGGGTATGAACGTCGTCCCAGAGTGACCCTCACACTCACATCGATTACCTGATGGTCCTCCCTGTCCCTCCCCACCCCCGGTCACTCTCTCCGGGCCAGCGTGGGCTGGGGGAGCCCTGAAGGACAGCGAGGAGACGTCAGGCCCTCTCTGTTCTCCTGCGGACATTGAGACGTGCTTTCAAGGTAGGGCCCCCGTTCCCTTAGATAAAGCCACCACTACTCCAAGGGGCCCCCCGAGGATGGGATAACGGCGGCTCGTCCTCACAGTCTTTGAGTCCCCACAGAGATGAGGATCCGGTATTGGCACTTGTCTGCACGGTTCTCATGGCAACAGCATCCTAATGTCTCCTGCTGTTAGAGACCATCTGGGTCAACGGCTGGGCACTTCAGCTTCGTTTTTTCTTTAGTGGTACCTGTTAAGCACTTACTATGTAACAGGCACTATACTAAGTCCTGTGATGCGATATAAGCTAATCAGGTTAGACATAGTCCCTGTCCCACATGAGGCTCACAGTCTCAATCCCCATTTTATAGATGAGGGAACTGAAGCCCAAAGAAGTAAAGAGACTTTCCCAAGGTCACATAGCAGAAAGGTAGCGGGCCGAGATTAGAACACAGGTCATTCTGACTCCCAGGTCCATGCTCTATCGACTAGACCACGCTGCTTCTCTGATTTTCATTTTGTTCATGAATTCCAACAATCAATCGGTCATTTAATGTTTTATTTTCTGACATATTCTGACTGCAAATCTAGAGAGAACGAGAAATGACTCTAAATCCATCCTAAAACCCTCCCAAGGGCTGGCTTGGGGGATCAACCCAGAGAAGCAGCATAGGAAGCAGCATATTAGTAGTAAGAGCACGGGTTTGGGATTCAGAGGACATGGGTTCTAATTCCAGTTCCCCCTGTTTGTTGTATGCGACCTTGGGCAAGCCACTTAACTAATCTGAGCTTCAGTTACCTCAACCGGAAAATGGGGATTAAGACTGTGAACCCCAGGGGGTCCAACCTGATTACGTAGTAACTACCACAGTGTTTAGAACAGTGCTTGACCCAGAGTAAGGGCTTAACAAATGCAATTATTATTATTGTTATTATTATTATCAGTTCGGGAGGGGTGATGGGAAAGAATCACTGATACTGGCTGGGTGGACATGATGGGAAAATCCCTGGTTTCAAAAAGAATAGGTTGTCACCTAGTGTTCGTCCTCTTCTATCTCAGAGCTGAGACACTGTACCAAACAGGGGTGAGGAGGTCAGTGCATTCTGTCATCTGAATGGCCCTGTCACCTTTCAAAATATCTCAGTGATGGAAAATGTAGAAGTAATCTGTCAGCCCACATTTCCTCTTCCTCACTTCCAGTACATCAAAGCACAGCATTCCGCACATTCAAAGCCCCTCTGTCATCCCACCAGTTCCAGGATGACATGCATGATTCATTTTCCTTCTCCCTAAGTCATCTTCTTCCAACTACCAATCAGCACCTTACACCACTTGTCCATTATTGCACTCACACCCACCATTATAGTTTTGTACATAGTTCGTTTTATAAAATGTACTCTTTAAGCACATAGTCATTTATTTACCATTCTTTGAATTCTCTTCTTTGCTGTCCCATTAATTAATTATGTGTCTATCTCCCCTCTTAGAATTTAAGCTCTTGGAAAGCAGGGGTGGTGTTCAATTTAATTTGATTTCTCTGAAGGGTTCACTACAGTACTTTACACTCGGATTCATTCAACAAATACCATTGATTGATGGATGGAGGGATTGATAGATGGATGCATGGATAGGTTGTTGGATGGATGGATGGATGGATGGATGGATGGATGGATGGATGGAAGGGTGGTGGGTGGATAGATGGATGGACAGATGGATGGATTTAATCTGTGTGATCTTGGGCAAGGCACTTCAGTTCTCTGTGCCTCAGTTATCTTATCTTAAATGAGAATTGAGACTGTGAGCCCAATGTGGATAGGGACTGTGTAAAAACTGTTTAGCTTGTTTTTGCCTCAGCGTTTAGCACAATGCCTGGCACATAGTAAATGCTTAACAAATACCACCATTATTATTGTTATTATTATTATTATGGATGGATGGACGGACAGACAGATGGGTGAACAGGTAGATGGACAGATGGATGGTCGGGTGGATGGATGGATGGATGAACGAATGGATTCGAGATAAGGATTTGATCAGTCAAATTCATTCATTCATTCATTCCATCGTATTTATTGAGCGCTTACAGGGTGCAGAGCATTGTACTAAGAGCTTGGAAAGTATAATTCAGCAACAAATAGAGATAATCCCTGCCCACAACGGGCTCACAGCCTATAAGGGGGAGACAGGCATGAAAACAAGTAAACAGGCAGTCAAATTGTCGGGGACAGTTTCTAAGATTGCATCCCTTCTCCCTTGTCACCCTCTGCTTTCCTGATTTTCATAACCACCAAGAGTGATGCTCAAATTCATAGAATTACTATTATCAGTAGTAATATCAACATTGTCATTATTGAATTAATTAAGAATTTACTTCCAAAAGACTATCAAGTCCTGGACTAGAAACAAACTAATCAGATCGGACAGGTTTCTTGACCCACAGGGACCCAGATTGTAAGAGAAAGAGAGAGCACATATTCAATCCCGATTTTATAGAGAGACCCAAATAGGTTACGTTGCTGGACCAAGTTCATACAGTAGGCCTGTGGCAGAACCGGACAGACCTTTCAAATCTCATGATTCCCAGCCACATGCTCATTCCACTGAGTCATGATGTCGCCCAAACATTCACTTGTCAATCATTTATTAATTCATTCAATCATATTTATTGAGTGCTTACCGTGTGCAGAGCACTGTAGAAGAGGTTGGAAAGTACAATTCAGAATTAAGAGAGACAATCCCTGACCACACCGGGCTGGCAGTCATACATGGCTGATCAACCTCTGTCCCAGACATTGACAAATTCTCGGTGATGGAGTTTATTTTTGGACAGTTCTTCTTATGGATACCCCCACGGTCAGAAGCCTGATGACGAATGGAATAGTCAGCAAAAGGAAACAGAAATTTTGTCCCTTAGAAGAGGGAAGAGGAATCTTCCCTTCAGAACTATCCCCAGGGCTGCCTTCACGTTTCATGTCAGAACTCAACATGTCCAAGACGAGCTCCTTATCTTCCCTCCAAAACCCTGTCTTCTCCCTGACTTTCTGGTCACTGTGGATGGCACTACCATCCTTCCTGTCTCACAAGCAGGCAATCTTGGTATCATCCTAGACTCTGCTCTCTCATTCACCCCACACATCCAATCCGTCACCAAAACCTGCCGGTGTCACCTTCATAACATCGCCAACGTCTGCCCTTTTCTCTCCATCCAAACTGCTACTTTGTTGGTATAGTCTCTCATCCTATCCCGACTGGATTATCGCATCAGCCTCCTTTCTGATCTCCCATCCTCCTGTCTCTCCCCGCTTCAGTCTATACTTCACTCTGCTGCCCGGATGATCTTTCTACAGAAACGCTCTGGGAATGCCACTCCCATCCTCAAAAATGAACAGTGGTTGCCTATCAAACTTCACATGAAGCAAAAACTCCTCACTATTGGCTTCAAGGCTGTCCATCACCTTTCCCCCTCCTACCTCACCTCTCTTCTCTTCTACAGCCCAGCCCAGACACTCTCCTCTTCTGGGCCGCTAATCTCCTCACTGTGCCTCATTCTCGCCTGTCCCACTGTCGACTCCTGGCCCACGTCCAACCTCTGACCTGGATCGCCCTCCCTCCTTACATTCACCAAACTAGCTCTCTTCCCCTCTTAAAGGCCGTACGGAGAGCTCACTTACTCCAGGAGGCCTTCTCAGACTAAGCTCCCCTTTTCTTTTGCACCTCCTCCCATCGCCATCGCCCCTACTCCCAGCCCTCTGCTCGATCCCTTTACCTCCCCCATAGCACTTATGTATGTTTGTACATATTTATTACTCTATTTTATTAATGATGTTTACATATCTATAATTCTATTAATATATTTTGATGCTACTGATGCCTGTCTACAGGTTTTATTTTGTTGTCTGTCTCCCCCTTCTAGACTGTGAGCCCGTTTTTGGGTAGGGATTGTCTTTGTTGTCGATTGTAGTTTCCAACCGCTGAATACAGGGCTCTGCACATGGTAAGTGCTCAATAAATATGATTGAATGAATGAATGAATGAATGAATGAGTCAGAAGCACCTGGGTTCTAATTCCAGCTACACCTCATGCCTGCTGTGTGACCATGGGCAGTCATTTAAATCCTCTGAGCCTTAGTAACCTCATCTGTAAATTGGGGGTAAGACTGTGAACCCCATGTGGAACAAGGACTGTGTCCAACCTGCTTATCTTCATTCATTCAATAGTATTTATTGAGCGCTTTAAGTATGCAGAGCACTGTACTAGCGCTTAGGACAGTGTTTGGGACATAGTAACAGTTTAACAAGTACTACTATTATTATCATTTTTATTATTACTCTCCCAAGGGCTTAGTCCACAAGATAAGAGCTCAATAAATATGATTCAAGATTAACTGATAGTAAATTGTATTGTGTCAACCTAGCCCAGTAGGCTGGAAAGCCCAGGAGGGCAGGGATTACAATCTTTTCCACTATTTGTCTTCTCCCAACATTTGGGAAGAACTCTAACAGGGAGGAATTGCTGATAGTCCCAGTGGCTGTCCAAGGCTGGTCACACTCTCTCAACCTTGCCTGTCATTTAGACTCTGCAAGGGATTCTGGGGCACACTGAAGGCCAAAGAGACTGTGCACAGTGCTGACGCTGTGCTGAAGCACAGTAGCCTGGCAGATAGTTGGAATGGCAGCGAGGTTTGGGGAGGAAGGAGGAGAGGTTTGCGATGGTTGGGCGATACTGAACTGGAAAACACCTCCCCACTTGCTAGTACCCCTGCCCCGCTGAGGGCCGCGGCCCTGGTCCGAACCCCAACCTAGGCCCCAGACTGGTTCCATCTCTTCCATCCTCATCCTTGTCCCCCACGCCCCTTCATCCCACTCATCCCAATCACCTTCACAGGGGAATCGTGGGGCTGGGGGTCGCTGACTTCTGCAGGGCTGGGCTGGTCCTCTTTTCCCCTCAGACTCCTCGATTCGGTCAGCCAGGAAAGAACGGAGTGGAATTCTCAGTCCCTCTCTGCTCTCCATTAGACCCTGATAAACTCTCAAGACGGGACCCGTCCCTGTAGATAAAGCAAGATCTGCTCCAAGGGGGATCCCAGGAGAATGACACGGCGCCCTGCTGAGGGACCTCGTGCCTGGACAAGCCAGGCACCCTCTGGTCACATGGTTCCTGAGGCTCCTGTGAGACAAGGAGGCTGTCCCTGCAGTAGAGCGATGGTGCCGGTCTTCGGGGTTCCCTTGGAAACAGCAGCATCTGCATCTCAGCGTCCCAACGGTTCCTGTTTTCAAAGACAGTCTTTAGCCACTGTGTATGGTTTCACCTTTGTCTAATTCACCTAAGACACTCAATCTCTCAGACAATTAGCCAGTTGTAACTTTTTCTTGTGGTCTTTGTGAAGATCGTACTATATATCAGGCACTATACTACGTACAGGAGCAGTTACAAACTAATCAGATTGGACAGGGTCCATGTCCCCCGTGGGGTTCACATTTAAATCCCCATTTTCAGATGAGTGAACTGAGGCATGGAGAAATTAAACGACCATGCCCAAGGTCCCACAGCAGACATGTGGTGGAACCAGGATCAAAACTAATGACCATTTGAATCCCAGGTCTGCACGCTACCCACTAGGCAATGCTGCTTCTTCTGATTTCTCCTGACTGAAAATTCGTTGAAGCTCAGTTCATAATTACTACATAAACTGTACTCCTGAAACAAACGCTTGTCCACCTTTCCATCTTTCCCTTCTCTCCTTCCTCCTATACGTAATTTATTCTGTGACCTATCTCCCCCATTAGATCATAATCTCCTGGAGAGCAGGAATAATGCAGTTTATTTCTTTTCAACTCTCCTGAGAGCTTGCTAAAGTGCTTTGTACCCAGGATGTGGTCAATAAATACGATGGATGGATGGATAGATGGATGGATGGATGGATGGATGGATTGTTGGATGGATGGATCGACTGATGGATGGATGGATGGATTCATGGTTGGGAGGTAAAGGGTTGACCAGTCAAAAGTGGCCCGGGGAATTTCCATGGTTGCTTCCCTTCCCCCTTGTCACTGAACTATTTTTCGATTTTCATAACGACCAAGAATGATCTTAAAATTCATATAATGCTCGTTTTTATCATTATTAGTTGTATCAACATTTTAGTTACTGAGTTTATTAAGAACGTACTTGCAAACGACTGCCAAGTGCTTGAGTAGAAACAGAATATTCTGTTTATTTCACTTCAGCCTATAGTCTATACTTCACGCTGCTACCCGGATCATCTTTGTCCAGAAACGCTCTGGGCATGTTACCCCCCTCCTCAAAAATCTCCAGTGGCCCCCAGTCAACGTACGCATCAGGCAAAAACTCCTCACTCCCGGCTTCAAGGCTCTCCATCACCTCGTCCCCTCCTACCTCACCTCCCATCTTTCCTTCTAAAGCCCAACCCGCACCCTCCGCTCCTCTGCCACTAACCTCCTCACTGTGCCTCGCTCTCGCCTTTCCAGCCGTCGACCTCCGGCCCACGTCCTGCCCTGGCCTGGAATGCCCTCCCTCCGCATATCCACCAAGCTAGCTCTCTTCCTCCCTTCAAAGCCCTAATGAGAGCTCACCTCCTCTAGGCGGCCTTCCTCCTCCTCCCCACCACCCCCGCCCTACCTCCTTCCCCTCCCCACAGCACCTGTATATATGTTTGTACAGATTTATTACACTATTTATTTTACTTGTATATGTTTACTATTCTATTCATTTTGTTAATGATGTGCATCTAGCTTTATTTCTATTTATTCTGATGACCTGAAACCTGTCCACATATTTTGTTTTGTTGTCTGCCCCCCCCCTCTAGACTGTGAGCCCATTGTTGGGTAGGGACCGTCTCTATATGTTACCAACCTGTACTTCCCAAGCGCTTAGTACTGTGCTCTGCACACAGTAAGAGCTCAATAAATACGATTGAATGAACGAATGAATGAATAATCAGAAGAAACACATTTCCCGTTCCACAGGGGCTCAGAGGGTAAGAGAAAGAGAGAGCACATATTAAATCTATTTTACAGAGAGGCCCAGAGAGGTTACATTGCTGGACCAAAGTCGCCCAGCAAGCCAGTGGCAGACCTGGTCAAATATCATATGTCTCCCAGCCACATGCTCATTCCATTAAGTCTTGATGCCCCCCAAACAATGAATTGTCAGTCACACACATCTTAGCAGCCTCCCTCCCAGACAGTGACAAATCCTCTGTCGCTGGACTTTCTTTTTGGATTTAAGGGATGGGGTAATCAGTGAAAGGAAGCAGACATTTTGTCCCATAGAGGAGGGATTAGGAATTTCCCCTTTAGAATTCTCCCCAGAGAGGCCTTCATGTCCCTGTTCCTCAAACTGTAGAAGAGGGGATTCAGAGCAGGTAGTACTTCGGTATAGAATATGGACACCAGTAGATCCAGCGCCGAGGGGGAGTCTGAAACGGGTTTGATGGCGGTCGTAGAGAGACACAGTGATGACAACGACGTGAGGCAAGCAAGTGGAGAAGACCTTGGCCCGGCCCTCGGCAGCCGGAATCCTCAGCGTGGCCCAGAAGATGCGCACATACGAGACGACGATGAGAATGAACCATACGACACCTAACACTACCCCGGCGCTGACGCTCATGTCGATGGAGACGTGGTCTTCGGAGCAGGTGATCTTCAGCAGGGAGGGGACGTCAGATTGGGAGGCCGGAGGCGGGAGGCGAGAGGCGGCGGCAGATGGCCAGGGAGCCCTGATGAACCTTGGACAAGTCACTTCACTTCTCCATGCCTCAGTTACCTCATCTGTAAAATGTGAATAAAAGTAGTGGGCACCACATAGGGTATGGACTGTGTCCAACCGAACCATCTTGTATTTATCATAGCACTGATATAGCACATACCAAATAGCACATGGAGATTGCTGGTTCTGTAAAATGGGGATTAAGATTGTAAACCCTAAGTGGGACAGGAACTATGTCCATTCTCATGATCTCATACCTATTCCATTGCTTAGTACAGTGCCTGACATGTAGTAAGCTCATAATAAATGTAATTAAAATGCAATGTAAGTGCTCAGTAAATAATACTGATTGGGTGGTTGTTAGGTGTGGTCTTGTCTGAGCTCTTCTATCATCATCTCATCCCCTGTGTGGTTACGGTTGATTAACAACAACGATGGTATTTATTGAGCGCTTACTGTGTGCAAAGCACAGTTCTAGGTGTTTGGAAGAGTCCAATACAACAGAATTGGTAGACATATTCCCTGCCCACCACACGCTTAGCACCTAGCATACGAGACAGGCAGTAATATAAAATGATTTATAGTATATGATTTTGATTGTTCACAGGTCCCGACCTCCACTCCCAACTAGGATGTGGTCGTGGAGGATACGGCCCTCCTGCCTGGAGGAGATCAAAAGTCACTTCCAGCTTCCTGTGTCAGCTCTTCGTCACAAAGTATGGAGTCTGATATCCTTCAGTACAGAGTACCAGTCCACTGTCATGACGACCATTCTGGTATTCACTGCCACACCTGTGGGTGCTTGTTGCCTCCCGCCTCTTCCCTTCTACCGCTCCATCTCCACTTTCCCACTGCCGGGTTGTGTTCCTCAGCCTTACTTAGGCCGTAGCCTCCCGTACCCACCTTTAAAATCAAATAGCCTCCTGCAGAAGCTCCTTTCTATCCATGACACCTAAGAAGCAGCATGGCCTAGTAGCTAGAGCACGGGCCTGGGGGTCAGAGGACCTGAGGTGTAATCCCAGCTCCGCCACTTGTCTGCTGTGTGACCTTGGGCAAATCACTTCACTTTTCTGTGCCTCAGTTTTCTCATTTGTAAAATGAGGAATTAGACTGTGAGTCCCACGTAGGAAAATGACTGTGTCCAACCAGATTATCTTGTATCTACCCCAGCTCTTAGTACAGTGCCTGGCACATGAAAAGTGTTTAACAAATGCATTACAAAAAACATTTTAGTTGCCTCTCTCCAATGACCCCACATATCCTTGTGTGGACAGACCATCATTGTTGTCACGATGAAATCATATGTTGTTATCAGTAGTCTTCCTGATGACGTTCAGCATTTTGCTTGGCTTTTGGGTACTGACACATTTTGGTCCATGATATGACAGAACACAAAAGCAAAACACTCAAGCCATCCGTGGTATTTATTGTTCACTTACTCTGGGCGGAACACTGTACTAAGCACTTGGCAAGGTTCAGTGCAACAGAATTGGTAGGCGCCTTCCCTGTCCATAAAGAGTTTACAGCCTAGAGGGGGAGAATAACATTAATATAAATAAATAATATTCAGTTATATACGTAGTGCTGAGGGGCTTAGGGTGGGTTTAATATCAAGTGCTTAAAAAGTACGGATCCAAGCGAATAGGCTACGCAGGCAGAAAGGGGAGGGATTAGGAGAACAGGAGGGCTTAAAGGTTTCTTGGAGAATATGTGTCCTTAGTAAGACTCTGAAGGTGAGGAAGCCTACCAACACCGTTGTGTTTGCTCTCCCAAGTGTTCAGTACGGTCTCTGCACACGGTAAGCGCTCAGTCAGTGTTATTGGTTAATTGATTGATTGATTATCTGTCCATCAGGTTCCATTTATCTCCCTGCCCTCTTGGTTGGATTTTCCCAGCTCAAATTAAACACTTCCCAAAGGAGGATGGAATTCCAGGTCTGGTTACCTATGGGTTCCGGGGATAATGGGGGTCTCTCCTTTAGACCGTAAGCTTGTTGTGTTGTTTATTGTTGTATTGTACTCTCCCAAGAGCTTTGTACAGTGCCTCGCATACAGTACGGGCTTAATAAATGTGATTGAATGAATGAACTTGTGGTAATTGCTCTGTCGGCTCTACCGGCTTCACGGGGGCCTGCCCTTCCCCAGGAAGGAAATGAGCCCGAAAGATGGGTAAATGGCCCCTGCGCTCAAGGAAGCCAGGATTCAGGTGAACCGTGGGTTCTTCTGCCCAACTATGGCTTGGGTTCTTTGTCCTAGCTTTGGAGCTTCTTTAGGAAACTGGGAAATAGCGTGGCCTACTCCATACAGCCCGGGCCTAGGAATCAGAAGACCTGAGTTCTAATCCCAGCTCTGCCACATGGCTTCTGTGGGGCCTTGGACAAGTCATTTAACTTCTTGGTGCCTCAGTTCCCTCATCTGTTAAATGGAGATTAAGACGGTGAGCCCCATGTGAGACATGGGCTATGTCCATTGTGATTATATTGTTAATTTACTAACCCCCAGGGCTTAGTAACAATGACAATGAAAACATATTTCCTCTCCCTTCGATTAGTTCATTCAACTTTGCTCCACGTTCCCTTGTCCTCGTGACCCTCCGTGTCCAGGATGGAAAAAAGAACCTCAAAAACCTGGATGTTGCATTCTATTTGCACATCTGATTATACCCTAAACATGTTTCTCGTTTAATATAGATGTGCATCTGGAAGAAAACCACTGCTCAGAAAGTTCTAATCTAAGTGAGTAAGTTCTGATCGAAGCCTACCAGATGACTTAGACCAGTGTTAGGTGTTCGAAGGAAGGGGGCTCAGAGAAACCTCGGAGCAAATAATAATGAAACTCGCTGGGGAATCTTCCTTTGTATTTCTCCCGCCTGGACTCCTGTCCTCCCAGAGTCCTAGTATAACGTGTGAACATCTCCATTCTAAGTGCTGAAAAGATAGTGTGAATGTGTTGAGTTTGGGTGCACCTTCATGTTTGTATGAGTGGGAATGTGTGAAGTGTTTTGTTATTAAATATTGAAAAGATTGCATGAATATGTTGGCATTAAGGTCTGCTTCGTGTTAGTGTGTGTACAACGTAGGAGGGGGGGAATTTGGAAACCAACTCCTAACCAACCTTACTCCATGTTGTTTTCAGTCTCCACTTCGCATTGACCTAGCTTGTTTTCCTAAATCGTGCTTCAACTACTCTCTTCCAGGCCTAGCCCTAACTCTAACCCAAAACCTAGGCATAGCCACAGCCCTAAATCTATCCCTAATCTTAAACCTATATTAAACCTTAACCCTAACCCTAACACTAAGCGAAGACCCTATCCTAACTCTAGCCCTAGGCCTAACCCTTTCCCTACCATAACCCTAATCCTAACAGTAACTGTAATCTTAACCCTAACCTTAATTCTAACCTTAACCCTCAACATAACCTTAACCCTATCCTTAATCTTAACCCTAACGTTCACAATAACAATAACCCTAAACCTAAACCTATCTGTAACACTAATCTTTACCTAGTCATAACCCTAAACATTCATTCATTCATCCATTCATTCATTCAGTTATATTTACTGAGCGCATGTTGTATGCAGAACATTGTCCTAAAGGCTTGGGAGAGTACAGTATAAAAATGAATGGACACATTCCCTGCCAACAATGAGTTTACTGTCTAGGGTGGAGGCAGACATTAATATAAACAAATCAGTTAGAGATATGTACATACGTTTCGTGGGGATAGGAGGGGGGATGAATATTCCTAACCCTATCTGTAGCCCCAGGCTTAGTCTTAAACCAATCATGAAACCTAACCTTAAACCTAAGCCTAATCCTAACTTGAACCTCAACCCTAGCCCTAATCCTTACCCTAAACTTCATCCTAGCTGTACCCTTAACCCTGACCCCAATCCTAACCCTAGCCATAAGTCCATCCCTAGGCCTAGCCTTAGCTCTGAACATAATCCTAACCATAACCCTAGTCAGGTGTACTATGGGATCATCTTTACTATATTCCGCCAACACCTCAAAATAAACATGTCCAAAACAGAACTCCTGCTCTTCCCTTTCGAACCCCGTCTGGGACCTGTATTTTTTTCTGGTAATCCTTAATAAGTGCTTACTATGTGCAAGGCACTGTACTAAGCGCTGGAATATACTCAAGCTAATCAGGTTGTGCACAGTTCCTGTCCCACATGGGGCTCACAGTCTTACCCACCTTTTACAGATGAGGTAACTACCTGTTCTCCGTTTTCCTTATCCTGGGAGCCCCGTGAGGGATGCGGGCACTAATTTAGACTAGACCAGTTACCGACACAGCCAATCGGACCTAGTCGCGAGGAGACCATTGCGGTTCGGAACATAAAGCCCTCTGGGAGTCGTAGTCGGATGGTCGCTTTGGATAGCGTTTTCCTCCTCCCACCGAACTACCTCCCCCGTCGTGCTCCGCCACGGGGCTCGTGGCCATTGGGTGGAGCGTAGAAAGCGCGGAGTCGGGGAGTTGTTGTGACTGAACTCCTTATCTTCCCTCCCAAACTCTGCCCTCTCCCTGACTTTCCGATCACTGTTGACGGCACTACCATCCTTCCCGTCTCACAAGCCCGCAACCTTGATGTCATCCTCTGCTCCGCTCTCTTGTTCACCCCGCACATCCAATCCATCACCAAAACCTGCCGGTCTCAGCACCGCAACATTGCCAAGATCCGCCCTTTCATCTCCATCCAAACCGTTACCCTGCTCGTTCAAGCCAGCTTTGGCCAGCTACTGGCACTGTCAGAAATTCCTCCTTTTAAGAGTTCTTCCCAAATGTTGGGAGAAGGAAAATAATGGGAAAGCTTGTAATCTCTGCCCTCAGGAACTTTACAATCTCCTGGCCTAGGTTTCACAGTATTATTCAGTATCAGTAGCCATCATCTACCGCCCTCCTGGCCCCACCTCCAACTTCTTTAACGACTTTGACCCCTTCATCACCTTTCTTCTCTCCTTCTGCATGCCCACTCTGATCCTCGGAGATTTCAACATCCACATGGATATCCCTGATGACTCCTCTGCCTCCCGCCTTCTATTTCTCCTCGACGCTGCCAACCTCTTCCTCCACCCCACCTCACCGACTCATCAACTTGGTCATACCCTCGACCTCATCATCTCCTATCGCTGCACTGTGTCCACCCTCACCAACTCTGAAATCCCTCTCTCTGATCATAATCTTCTCACCTGCCTAATCACTCACACTCCTTTCCCCTGTACATCCATATTACTCCCTCACAGAGATCTCTGCTCTCTTGACCCCATCCATCTTTCGGAGAGCCTCACACCCCACCTCGCTGCCCTCTCCTCTCTACCCAGTCTTGATGATCAGATTACTGCTCTCAACTCTACCCTTTCTATTCAGCTAGACTCACTCGCTCCCCTTTCCCTTCACCGCTCTCGTACAACTAACCCACAGCCCTGGATCACTGCCACTGTCCGCCTCCTTCGCTTTTATGCTCGAGCTGCCGAACCCTGCTGGCGAAAGTCGAAACACCATGCCAACCTCGTTCACTTCAAGTTTATCCTTTCCTGCCTTAACCCAGCCCTCTCTTCTGCCAGACAAAACTATTTTTCCTCCCTTATTGACACCCATGCCCATCACCCCCGCCAGCTCTTCCGTACATTCAACTCCCTTCTCAGGCCCCCGGTTCCTCCCCCTCCTCCTTCCCTCACCCCCAACGATCTGGCCTCCTACTTCATTAACAAAATTAAATCCATCAGGTCCGACCTCCCCAAAGTCACTTCCCCCCCCTTCTCCAACCCCCCGGCTCTCAACACTCTCTGCTACTCTCCCATCCTTCCCAGTAGTATCCTCAGAGGAGCGCTCCTCCCTCCTCTCAAGTGCTACCCCGGCCACCTGTGCTTCTGACCCCATTCCCTCTCATCTCATGAAATCTCTCGCTCCGTCCCTTCTCCCCTCCTTAACTTCCATCTTCAACCGCTCACTCTCCACTGGTTCCTTCCCCTCTGCCTTCAAACATGCCCATGTCTCTCCCATCCTAAACAAAACCCTCTCTTGACCCCACCTCACCTTCTAGTTATCGCCCCATATCCCTCCTACCATTCCTTTCCAAACTCCTTGAACGAGTTGTCTGAACGCGCTGCCTAGAATTCCTCAACACCAACTCTCTCCTCGACCCCCTCCAGTCTGGCTTCCGTCCCCTTCATTCCACGGAAACTGCCCTCTCAAAGGTCACCAATGACCTCTTGCTTGCCAGATCCAACGGCTCATACGCTGTCCTAATCCTCCTCGACCTCTCAGCTGCCTTCGACACTGTGGACCACCCCCTTCTCCTCAACACCCTACCCGACCTTGGCTTCACAGACTCCGTCCCCTCCTGGTTCCCCTCTTATCTCTCCGGTTGTTCATTCTCAGTCTTTTTTTGCAGGCTCCTCCTCCCCCTCCCATCCCCTTACTGTGGGGGTTCCCCAAGGTTCATTGCTTGGCGCCAACTGTTCTCGATCTACACGCACTCCCTTGGTGACCTCATTCGCTCCCACGGCTTCAACTATCATCTCTACGCTAATGACACCCAGATCTACATCTCTGCCCCTGCTCTCTCCCCCTCTCTCCAGGCTTGCATCTCCTCCTGCCTTCAGGACATCTCCATCTGGATGTAAGCCCGCCACCTAAAACTCAACATGTCCAAGACTGAACTCCTTGTCTTCCCTCCCAAACCCTGCCCTCTCCCTGACTTTCCCATCTCTGTTGATGGCACTGCGATCCTTCCCGTCTCACAAGCCCGCAACCTTGGTGTCATCCTCGACTCCGTTCTCTCATTCACCCCTCACATCCAAGCCGTCACCAAAACCTGCCGGTCTCAGCTCCGCAACATTGCCAAGATCAGCCCTTTCTTCTCCATCCATACCACTACCCTTCTCATTCAAGCTCTCATTCTATCCCTTCTGGACTACTGCATCAGCCTTCTCTCTGATCTCCCATCCTCGTGTCTCTCCCCACTTCAATCCATACTTCATGCTGCTGCCCGGATTATCTTTGTCCAGAAACGCTCTGGGTATGTTACTCCCCTCCTCAAAAATCTCCAGTGGCTACCAATCAATCTGCGCATTCGGCAGAAACTCCTCACCCTGGGCTTCAAGGCTCTCCATCACCTCGCCCCCTCCTACCTCACCTCCCTTCTCTCCTTCTACAGCCCACCCCACACCCTCCGCTCCTCTGCTGCTAATGTCCTCACCGTACCTCGTTCTCGCCTGTCCCGCCATCGACCCCCGGCCCACGTCACCCACCGGGCCTGGAATGCCCTCCCTCTGCCCATCCGCCAAGGTAGCTCTCTTCCTCCCTTCAAGGCCCTACTGGGAGCTCACCTCCTCCAGGAGGACTTCCCAGACTGAGCCCCTTCTTTCCTCTCCCCCTTGTCCCCCTCTCCATCCCCCCATCTTACCTCCTTCCCTTCTCCACAGCACCTGTATATATGTTTGTACATATTTATTACTCTATTTATTTATTTATTTATTTTACTTGTACATATCTATTCTATTTAATTTATTTTGTTAGTATGTTTGGTTTTGTTCTCTGTCTCCCCCTTTTAGACTGTGAGCCCACTATTGGGTAGGGACTTTCTCTATATGTTGCCAACTTGTACTTCCCAAGCGGTTAGTACAGTGCTCTGCACACAGTAAGTGCTCAATAAATTCGATTGATGATGATGATGATGTTGCCAACCTGTACTTCCCAAGCGCTCACTACAGTGTTCTGCACACAGTATGCGCTCAATAAATACGATTGAATGAATGAATGATTGAATGAATGACTGGCGAAGGACAGAATTGCGCCTTCGATGAGGGGCGCGGAGCAAACCCCGCGCCCAGCCCCACATGGCTTATGTATATAGCCGTAATTTCTTTATTTACCATGGTGTCCGTCTTCTGTTCTAGACTGTCAGCTCGTTGTGAGCAAAGAATGTGTCTGTTATATTGTAGGGTTTTACTCCCGCAAGCGCTTAGTACAGTGCTCTGCAAGCATTAAGTGCTCGATAAATACAATTGATTGACTGAGTCCAGAACAACACAAGGATTCAGGCTTGTGAGATAGGGCGAAAGGGAGTATTGTCTACAACGATGGGAAAGAGAAGATGCATGGCCTAGTGAATAGAGCACGGGCCTGGGAGTCAGAAGGACCTGTGCTCTATTCTTGACTTTGCTGTCCCATTTTCTACTGACCTTGTGAGCAAATCACTTAATTTCTCTGGGCCTCAGTTACCTCATCAGTCAGCGATAGGTCAAGAGTAACCGCTGAACCAACACCCCCGCAGTAATGCGGGGACTAACGTCCCCGGCCCAGGCACCGACCTCGTTAATCAGACATGGTTGCCAGGGGAGGGCGGGAGGCCTATGCGGCTCGGGCCACAAAGATTCCAGGGAGCCGTAGTCTGACGCTCGCTCCTGACAGCTGTCGGCTCCGCCTCCTGAACAACCACTCCCGTCGTGCCCCGCGGCGGGGCTGACGGCCGTGGAGCGGAGCGGAGCGCGGTAGGCATTTGCTCAGTTCTTTTTTCCCATTCCTAATTCTAGGCATCATGGGGTTTGTTACGTCCTCGCCACCACTCCAGGTGATGTGGAGCGTTGGGCACAAAGACCACCCCTTATCGCCCCTCAATTCGCTCCATGTGTGGCACCTTTAACCCTACTCCCTCCCGCCTTGGGTTTAGCACAGATCCGTGCCGGTCCAGGCATCAGCGGGTCCGGATTCACGTAATGAGTGCGGGCCCCTTACACGGGCCTGGTTTGAACATGTCCTTTCATTTGCCTAAGCCCGCTCTAAGTTAACCCAGACAGCTCCCCTTGGACCTCCCGAAGATGTCGTCGCACTGTCCGTCAGATTACGTGTTTTCTCCTGGGCGGTTGAGCACGAATGTGGCATCCCTAGTTGCTCAGTGGTCCCCGTTCATCACTCTTGTTCCCTCCTCCAACGTTCTGTTGGTCTCCACGTCATGACCTGGTGGCATGGGGACGGGGAACAACCCCCCCCCCAAATACCAAGGTGTTGAGGAATCACGGTGCACTAAGGTCCATCCCAAGCTGCGATAGGACGGAGGTTGGAGGTGTCCCGCAACCGAAGTGTCTTCAGAAGCCGCTGCGGGCTGCACTCTGGGGTTGGGGTTGAGCCTGGGGGACGCTCTGTGATGCCTTTGAGTCTAGCGTGTGGGTGTTTGTGTAAGAGAGAGAGGAAGAGAGAGAGAGAGAGAGAGACAGAGACAGAGAGACAGAGAGAGACAGAGACAGAGAGAGAGATGCCGATTGCCGGTTCTGGGACAGAGACAACTTAATCACTTTGGATAGACTTTCTTTCCCACCTGAAACTCATAGTTTGAGGAAACTGGAGTGTGAGGCAAGAGGAGATTCCAGCGATGATCCTTTCCTGCCTTAACTCTGCCCTCTCCTCTGCCTGGCAAAACTATCTTTCTTGCCTTATTGACACCCATGCCCATCACCCCCGTCAGCTGTTCCGAACATTTAACTCCCTCCTCAGGCCCCCTATTCCTCCCCCTCCTCCATCTCTCACCCCCAACGATCTGGCCTCCTACTTCATCCACCAATGAAATAAATTCCATTTATTTTATTTTGTTAATATGTTTTACTTTGTTGTCTGTCTCCCCCTTCTAGACTGTGAGCCCGCTGTTGGGTAGGAACCGTCTCTATATGTTGTCAACTTGTACTTCCCAAGCGCTTACTACAGTGCTCTGCACACCGTAAGCGCTCAATAAATACGATTGAATGAATGAATGAATAAAAGTAACAACATCAGGTCTGAGATCCCCAAAGTCACCCCTCCCCCTTCTCCATCCCCCCGGCTCTCACATTTCTCCTCTACTTCCCCTTCCTTCCCAGCAGTATCTTCAGATGAGATCTCCCTCCTCTCAAGTGCCACCCCATCGACCCGTGCTTCGGACCCCATTCCGTCTCATTTTATGAAAAATCTCGCCCCTTCCCTCCTCCTCTCCTTAACTTCCATCTTCAACCGCTCGCTCTCCACTGGTTCCTTCCCCTCTGCCTTCAAACATGCCCACGTCTCTCTCATCCTAAAAAACGGCTCTTGACCCCACTGCCCTTTCCCTTTATCGCTGTATCTCCCTCCTACCCTTCTTTTCCAAACTCCTAGAACGAGTCGTCTGCACGCGCTGCCTCGTATTCCTCAACTCCAACTCTCTCCTAGACCCCTCCAGTCTGGATTACGTCCCCTACACTCTCAGGGTCACCAATGACCTTCTTCGTGCCACGTCCAATGGCTCCTGCTCTATCCTAATCCTTCTCGACCTCCCAGCTGCCTTCCACACTGTGTATCATCCCCTTCTCCTCAACACGCTATCCACCCTTGGCTTCACAGACTCCGTCCTCTCCTGCTACTCCTCTTATCTCTCTGGCCGTTCATTCTCAGTCTCCTTCGAGGGCTCCTCCTCTCCCACCCATCCCCCTTCTTTAGGGGATCCTTAAGGGTCAGTTCTCGGTCCCCTTCTGTTCTCCATCTTTACTCACTCCCTTGGTGACCTCATTCGCTCCCACGGCTTCAACTAGCATCTCTATGCTGATGACTCCCAAATCTACATCTCCGCCCCTGTTCCCTCTCTTTCCCTTCAGACTCATATCTTCTCCTGCCTTCAGAACATCTCCATCTGGATATCTGCCCACCATCTAAAACTCAATATGTCCAAGACTGAGCTCCTTATCTTCCCTCCCAAATCCAGCCCTCTCCCTGACTTTCCCGTCACTGTAGACGGCACTACCATCCTTCCCGTCTCACAAGCCCGCAACCATGGTGTCATCCTCGACTCTGCTCTCTCATTCACCCCACACATCCAATCCGTCACTAAAACCTGCCGTCACTTCCACAACATCGCCAAGATCCGCCCTTTCCTCTCCATCCAAACCGCTACCTTGCTGGTTCAATCTCTCATCCTATCCCGACTGAATTACTGCATCAGTCTCCTCTCTGATCTCCCATCCTCCTGTCTCTCCCGGCTTTAATCTATACTTCACTCTGCTGCCCGCATTATCTTTGTACAGCAACGCTCTGGACATGTCACTCCCCTTTTCAAAAATCTCCAGTGGTTTCCTGTCAACGAATGAAACAAAAACTCCTCACCCTCGGCTTCAAGACTCTCCATCACCTCGCCCCCTCCTACCTCACCTCCCTTCTCTCCTTCTACAGTCCAGTCCACACCCTCCGCTCCTCTGCCTCTAACCTCCTCACTGTGCCTCGTTCTCGCCTGTCCCGCCGTCAACCCCTGGCCCACGTCCTTCCCCTTGTCTCGAATGCCCTCGCTCCAGCCATCTACCAAGCTAGCATTCTTCCTCCCTTCGAAATCTTACTGAGAGCTCACCTCCTCCAGGAGGCCTTCCCAGACTGAGCCCCGTTTTCCCCCTACTCTCATCACCCCCCTCTGCCCTACCTCCTTCCCCTCCCTACAGCACTTGTATATATATGTACAGATTTATTACTCTATTTTACTTGTACACATTTACGATTCTATTTAATTTGTTAATAATGTGCATATAGCTATAATACAATTTTTTGAACTATTTTGACACCTGTCTACATGTTTTGTTTTGTTGTCTGCCTCCCCCTTCTAGACTGTGAGCCTGTTGTTGGGTAGGGGCCGTCACTATGTGTTGCAGACTTGTACTTCCCAGGCGTTTAGTACAGTGCTCTGCACACTGTAAGAGCTCAATAATTACGATTGCATGAATGAATAAATGATGATGATGATGATGATGATGGTATTTGTTAATTGCTTACTATGTGGCAAGCAATGTATTAAGTGCTTGGGTAGTTACAAAATAATCAGCGTGGCTCATTGGAATAGCACGGGCTTTGGAGTCAGACGTCATGGGTTCGAATTGTCAGCTGTGTGACTATGGGCAAGTCACCTAACTTCTCCGGGCCTCAGTTACCTCATCTGTAAAATGGGGATTAAGACTGTGAATTACAAGTGGGACAACCTGATCACCCTGTATCCTCCCCAGCGCTCAGAACAGTGCTTTGCACATAGTAAGCGCTTAACAAATGCCATTATTATCCCCACTTCAATCCATACTTCATGCTGCTGCCCGGATTGTCTTTGTCCAGAAAGGCTCTGGGTATGTTACTCCCCTCCTCAAAAATCTCCAGTGGCTACCAATCAATCTGTGCATCAGGCAGAAACTCCTCACCCTGGGCTTCAAGGCTGTGCATCACCTCGCCCCCTCCTACCTCACCTCCCTTCTCTCCTTCTACAGCCCAGCCCGCACCCTCCGCTCCTCTGCCGCTAATCTCCTCGCCGTACCTCGTTCTCGCCTGTCCCGCCATCGACCCCCGGCCCACGTCATCCCCCGGGCCTGGAATGCCCTCCCACTGCCCATCCGCCAAGCTATCTCCCTTCCTCCCTTCAAGGCCTTACTGAGAGCTCACCTACTCCAGGAGGCCTTCCCAGACTGAGCCCCTTCCTTCCTCTCCCCCTCGTCCCCCTCTCCATCCCCCCATCTTACCTCCTTCCCTTCCCCACAGCACCTGTATATATGTATATATGTTTGTACATATTTGTCACTCT
The DNA here is from genome assembly GCF_015852505.1 of Tachyglossus aculeatus. NCBI lineage: Eukaryota > Metazoa > Chordata > Mammalia > Monotremata > Tachyglossidae > Tachyglossus > Tachyglossus aculeatus. The sequence goes on along the minus strand of NW_024044965.1, from coordinate 64,114 downwards.
ATTTATTTATTTATTTTACATGTACATATCTATTCTATTTATTTTATTTTGTTAGTATGTTTGGTTTTGTTCTCTCTCTCCCCCTTTTAGACCGTGAGCCCACTGTTGGGTAGGGACTGTCTCTATATGTTGCCAACTTGTACTTCCCAAGCGCTTAGTACAGTGCTCTGCACACAGTAAGCGCTCAATAAATACGATTGATGATGATGATGATGAATCAGTCCCAGTCCCACTTGGGGCTCACAATCTTAATCCGCATTTTTACAGAAAACTGAGGCACTGAGAAGTGAACTGACCTGCCCAAAATCACACAGGAGACAAGAGGCAGAGTCGGGATTAGAACACAGGTCCTTCTGACTCCTGTCACCTGTGTGGCTGAAATGAGATCACTGACATGAGAATGCTCTGGAAATGTAAAGGTGCTGTGCAAAAAAAAACCTGAGCTCTTATCATTTCCTGTCCTTACTATGATGTGTCAGCCATAGCATCATTTCCCTTCCCCCTTTTCAGCCCAATTGGGCCCCCAAAAGTCACAAGGTGGAGGCTTTGTGCATCCCTTCTGCATCACCCTGACTTTCTCCCTTTATTCATCCTCCCTCCAAACCCCATTGCACTTATGTACATTTCTGTAATTTTATTTATAGATACTAATATCTGTCTCCCACTCTAGAACGTAAGGTTGTTGTGGTCAGGGAATGAGTCTGTTTATTGTTATATTATACTCTCCGAAGCACTTAGGTAGGTACTTTGCACGCAGTAAGTGCTCAGTAAATACGATCGAATGAATGATTGAATGAATGAGTGAGTGAATGAATCAAGCTTTCTCCCTTACCAGCAACTCCCTCCCCCTATTCATCGGACCTACCCCCTCTGTGTCTTATTGAAGGCCCATCTCATCCTAGAAATCTTCGCTGACTAAGCCCTCATTTCCTCTTCTCCCACTCCCTTCTGCATCACTCTTGCACTTGAATTTGCACCCTTTATAATGATGGTATTTGTTAAGTGCTTTCTATGTGCCAAGCACTGTTCTGAGCACTGGGGTAGATACAAGGTAATCAGGTTGTCCGACGTGGTGCTCACAGTCTTACTCCCCATTTTACAAATGAGACAACTGAGGCACAGAGAAGTTGACTTGCCCAAAGTCACACAGCTGTTAAGTGGAAGAAGCCAGGATTAGAACCCACCACCACCGACTCCCAAGTCCGGGCTCTTTCCATTATGCCCCTCTGCTTATTCACACCACAGTCAGCTTCACGGAGCATATGTTCATATCTGTAATTTCTCTGTATTAATGTCTGTCTCCCCCTCTACACTGTAAATGCATTGTGGGTAGGGATCAATCAATCAATCGTATTTATTGAGCACTTACAGTATGCAGAGCACTGTACTAAGTGCTCGGGAGAGTCCAACACAGTAATATCACAGAGTTGGAAGACACATTCCCTGCCCTCAATGAGCTTGCAGTCTAGAAGGGGAGAGGGACATTAATATGACTAAATAAATGACGAATATGTACATGACTGCTGTGGGAAGGCTTGTATACATAGGGCTTGATCAGGGAAGGCCTCTTGAAGGAGATGTGACCTTCCAGAAGAGACAGGGCCCAAGAGAGAAGAAGATCAAGGACCAGTCTGTCAATCGTGATAGAGGGAAGAGAAGATTAAGAACTTCTCCGTGAATCAGGTTCCAAGAGAGGAAATGATTAGGGATGGGTCCGTGAATCAGGGTCTAAGAGAGGAAAAGATCAGGGAAATACCTGGGAATCAGGATCTTAGAGAAGAGAAAATCAGGAGAAGGTCTGGGAATCAGGGTCCCAGAGAGGAAAAGGTCAGTGACCTGTCTGTGAATCTAAGTCAGAGAGAGGGGAAGAACAGTTTTCTTCAGTTTCCCAATCCCTCCTCCTTGGGGGGCATCAGTGGATCTTAGATGGATTGGTAGCTAATTACCCCAGTTTCTGGGGGGCCGTTCCCTCGTGTTCCTCCCCATGGCGAGGCGGTGATGCCATAGAGCATCTGAGACCCTGACCTCCCGGGCCGTTGTCAGAACTCTTTCCCGTGACCTTGGGGAAGGATAGGACTCAGCACGCGGAGCGGATACCCCCTCACCGTCCACTCCGGAGGTCTGAAGACGAATCCAGGCTCAGCAGCCTCTTGCTTCCGGCCAAGTAAACTGACTTTCTTTTCCCAGAAGCGGTTAAGGGCTGGGAAGGTTTTCAACACTATTATATTGTCCTCTGCCAAGCGCTTAGTATAGTGCTGTCCCTCTGTCTACGGTAAGCGCTCGATAAATATCACTCATGCTTCCGGGCACCTGAACAGTAACGGACCAGTGGACAGCAGTTTCCTGAAGACCAAGTAGTGAGTAAGAAGGTCTATGTGTTCTTTTGAGTTGGGGGCGGGGGGAATCAGATGGGGCAGTCATGGAAATGGGAGTTTTGAACTGAGTTCCAGTTTCCGAGTCTGGGTTCAGTCCCCTGCGATGGAAAGGTGTCGTGAACACTGTAGACTGGTAAATTCTTTCTCCTCTTCTAGACTTTAAGCTCCTTATGGGCAGGAAGCTCTGCTATATTGTATTTCGCCAAGTGCCTAGTACAGTGCTCCGCACATAGTGCCCATTGTTTGGTAGGGATTGTCTCTATTTGTCGCCGAATTGTACTTTCCAATAATAATACTACTACTAATAATAATGGCATTTATTAAGCGCTTACTATGTGCAAAACACTGTTCTAAGCTCTGGGGAGGTTACAAGATGATCAGGCTGTCCCACAGGGAGCTCACAGTCTTAATCCCCATTTTACAGATGAAGTAACGGAGGCACAGGGAAGTTAAGTGACTTGCCCAAAGTCACACAGCTGACAATTGGCGGAGCCGGGATTTCACCGATGACCTGTGACTCCAAAGCCCTTGTTCTTTCCACTGAGCCACGCTGCTTCTCGCTTCTCGCTTCCAAGAGTTTAGTACAGTGATCTGCACATAGTAAGCGCTCAATAAATACGAATGAATGAATGAATGGTGAGTTTTCAATGAATACCAATTGCTTATTAGTAAGCGTTCAATCAATACCACTGATTAATTGATTGATTTGATTGTGTCTATCAGCTCTGCTGTATTGTACTCTCCCAAACGCTCAGTACAATACTCTGCTCGCAGTAAGTGCTCAATAAATACGAATGAATGAATGAATAAATGAATATAGGATTGATTGATTGACTCAAACACCCTATAGACCTTGTGGGAAGGGAACGTGTCTTTCAACTCTGTTACATTTTTTAGATTGTACTTTTCCAATAAGCGCTCAATAAATATAATTGTTTAATTGATTGATTGATTGTCTGAAATCACGTCCTATCACAAGATGTGTAAAGGCCTCCCGCTGGACATGGCCAATGTCTCCTTGGTGAGAGAATTCCTCCTGTTGGATTTCTCGGAGATCCGGGAGCAGCAGCTGGTCCACGCCACACTGTTCCTCCTGGTCAACCTGATGGACACGACGGGGAATCTCCTCATCGTCGCCAACACCCTCGACCTGCGCCTCCACATCCCTATGTACTTCTTCCTCAGGAACATGTCCTTCAGTGATCTGTGTCTCATCTCCGTCACCGTCTCCAAATCCATCTACAACTCGCTGACCAACAAGTGATCAATCTCCTTCCTGGGCTGTGCTGCTCAACTCTATTTCTTCATTTGTTCTGCTTCACTGGAGATCGCTCACAGAGCTATCCTACGACCGCTATTTGGTCATCTGCCTCCCCCTGAGCTACAAGGCCATCATGGACCAAAGGGCCTGTGGGAAGATGGCCGCCGCCTCCCGGCTTTGGGGTGGTTTCTTGGGCCTCACGCATACTGTCAATGCATTTTCCTTGTCTTTTGGTGACTCGAACGTGATCCGTCTATTTTTCTGTGACTTGAACCAGTTACTGGCCATTTCTCGCTCCGATGGTGCCCTCAGGGAGGTGTTCCTGCTCATTGCCAGTGCGACTTTAAACTTTTTCTGCTTCCTCTTTATAGTCATTTCCTATGCCCACATCTTCTCTACAGTGAGGACCATCTCTTCCCAAGAAGGCCGGTCTAAAGCCTTCTCCACCTACCAGCTGCACCTCGTTGTCGCCACTCTGCTTTTCTCCACTGGGTTTTTTGTCTACTTAAAACTGCCCTCGGTCTCCACTTCGACCCTGGGCCGGCTGTCGTCCGTATTCTAAACAGTGGTGCCCCCCACCCTGAACCCCCTCATCTACAGCCTGAAGAACAGGGACATGAAGGCGGCGAGGGGGAGAATTCTAACGTTTTTGAAGAAGCCAATTTCCTTGCCTTCATTCACTTTTCTTTCACTTTTTATTTGTGTTATGTCAACCGGACGTTTGGTACCTCTGGGGAGGGTCGTTAGTATTTCTTTTCTCTCATCTCCTATTGGAGTCGTTTTGGGGTGACCTTGGATACCCTACCTCCTCACCTCCTCCAGGAGGTCTTCCCAGACTGAGCCCCACTTTTCTTCTGCTCCTCCTCCCCTCCTCATCACCCTGACTCCCTCCTTCTGCTCTACCCCCTTCCACACCCCACAGCACTTGTGTATATTTGTACATATCTATAATTCTAATTATCTTATTAATGATGTCTATATATCTATAGTTCTATTTATTTATATTGATGCTATTGATACCTGTCTACTTGTTTTGTTTTGTTTTGTTTTGTTGTCTGCCTCCCCCTTTCTAGACTGTAGGCCCATTGTTGGGTAGGGATTATCTCTGTTGCCAAATTGTACTTTCAAGCGCTTAGTACAGTTCTCTGCGCACAGTCAGCACTCAATAAATATGATTAAATGCATATTCACGTTGGCCCATATGTTCTTTATGGCAGGAACTATATCACCGGCTTCTGCTTATTACATCTCCTTTAGAAAGTTTTCCCTGACTAATCTCTCAATGGTATTTAATGATAGGACCTGGGTTCTAGTCATAGCTCCACCACCAATACGCTGTGTGAACTTGGGCAAGTCACTTCACTTCTCTGGGCTTCAGCTACCTTATCTGTAAAATAGAGATTAAGAGTGTGAGCCCCAATGTGGGACAGGGACCGTGTCCAACCTGATTAACTTGTATCTATCCCAACTTTTAGAACAGTGCTTGGTACATAGTAAGTGCTTAACAAGAACGAAAATTCTTATTACTATCATATTTATTCAACTGACTCTGCTATATTGTACTCTCCCAAGCACTTAGTACAAATTGCTGTACACACAGTAAGAGCTCAATAAATATGATTGATTGATTATTGAACACTCACTGTGTGCACAGACTGTACCAAGAACACTATATTATAGTCACGCTGAACTAATCTCTCATCTCTCCATCCTAGATTTTCTCTACTGTGTCACCTAAGTACTTGAGCCTTTGTCCCCTAAACACTTTGATATTCACCCCAGCCCCACAGGACTTATGTCTATATCTTAAGTACATATCTGTAATTAATTAATTTATTTATATTAATGTCTGTCTCCCCCTCTAGATTGTACGCTCTTTGTGGGCAGGGAATGTGTCTGTTTATTGTGATACTGTACTCTTCCAAGTGCTTAGTACAGTGCTTTTCACACAGTACTCCTCAGTAAATATGATTGAACGAATGAATCCTTATACTCCGCCATTTCACCTATTTCTATATCTCTTCCAGTCTGTCTCCGTGACTAATAGTAAATTCCTTGAGAGCATGAAACATGCATACACTCTATTGTATTGTATTCTAGACTGTAATAATAATAATTATGTTTTTTTAAGCGCTTACTGTGTGCCAGAAACTGTACTAAGTCCTGGGGTAGATATATGCTAATCAGGTTGGACACAGTCCATGACTCCCACATGGGGCTCAAAGTCTTAATCTCCATTTTACAGATGTGAAAACTAAAGTACAGAGAAGTGAAATGACTTTCTCAGGGTCTCACAGCAGACACCTTGATGACCTGGGATTAGAATTCATGCCTTTCTGATCCTTAGGCCCGTGCTCTATCCAGTAGACAACACTACTTCCCTTGTGTATTCAGGCAAATAATGAGTTTGTTAAATTTATTTACCAATGTATTTATTGGGGGTTTACCGTGTGCAGAACACTGTAATAAGAGCATGGGAGAGTATAATACAATAAAGTTGGGAGACACATTCCCTGCTCTCAAGAACCTTACAACCTTGTTCTCACGACTCACTACAGTGGAGCTTCTCTGATTTGAAGTAGATACTTTAACTCCATTTTTCATCTATTTATTGAGCACTTACTATACTCACAACACTGCACAAAGCGCTTGGGGGAGTACAATACAACATAATTAGGGATATGCTCTCTGACTTCCCTCCCTAGATTGCAAACTCATTACGGGTAGGGAATATTTGTGCTTATTCTCTTGTTTGTGCTCTCCCAATCATGTAGAACAGTTCTTGGCACATAGTAAGCGCTCGATAAATACCGTTGATTGACTGATTGCCCATAACATGTTTACATTCTAGGTGGTGAAAAATACAGTGTTCCGTGCACTGTAAGTGCTAAATTAAAAAAAAAAAACATTGATTGGTTTATATTTATAATTACATAGATGTCTTTCTCCCCTCTAGACTATAAGCTCGTTGTGGGCAGGAAACAAGTCTAACTTTTCTGTTATATTGGACTCTCTGAAGCGATTAGTACAGTGCTCTTCATACAGTAAGTGCTCAATGTTTACCATTGATCGATCGATTGACTGATAATTGAGTGAATACACAATCCTGGTAATTCGGATGAAAATATTGATAGATTTGTTCCTGAGGCAAAATCAATTCCAGCTCAAACTGTTCTGATTTCAGATGTTACTTCCTGGGTCACTCGTGTGGCATAAGGCTGACGATGGCCAAAAGAAGAAGTGCCTAGTGGGTAGAGCGCATGCCTGGGAGTCAGAAGGACCTGGCTTCTAGTCCTGGATCCGTCACATGTCTGCTGTGTGACTGTGGGCAAGTCACTTCATTTCTCTGGGCTTCAGTTCGCTCAACTGAAAAATGAGGATGAAGACTGTGAGCCCCATTTGAGATAGGGGCTGTGTCCAAACTGATTACTTTGAATCTACCCCAGCTCTAAGTACAGTGCCTGGCACATAGTAAGTGCTTAGCAAATACCATCAAAAAGTGTCCGGCCTCACTGACTGGTTTGGTCTGTGTAAACGAGGGTCTACTGCTTACAACGCTTAGTTCAATCATTCAGTCGTATTTATTGAGGGCTTTTTTTGTGAGTAGTAGTGTACTAATCGCTTGAAAAGTACAATTTGGCAACAGATAGAGACAATCCCCATCCAACAACCGGCTTGATGTAGTACCCCTCCCAAGCATCATGGAGAAGGAGTAATCAATCAATCAATCAGTCATTTATTGAGTGCTTACTATGTGCAAAGCACTGTACTAAGCAATTGGGAGAACACAATGCAACAGAATTAGTAGACGCTTTCCCTGCCCACAACGAGCTTACAGTCTAGAAGGGGGAGAATGCACACTAAGGTGTAAAGATCCCTAACCAGTGGGAAGCATTGTGGCCTAATAGGAAGAGCACGGGCCTGGGAGCTCTGCCACCTACCCACTTTGTGAGCTTGGGTGAGTCACTTTACTTCTCTGTGCCTCAGTTCCCTTATCCACCGAATGGAGATTCAATCTCTGTTCTCCCTCTTAGTTAAACCGAAACCTCCATGTGGGGGTTGATCACCTTGTATCAGCCCCATTGCTTATTAGAGTGCTTGGCGCATGGTAAGTACTTAACAAAAGTCATTGTTATTGGTATTACCGTTACTCTACCTGGTGTCATATACCAGTGTCCACCGTCAGTCTGATGGGGGGAATTGGCATTTTCTCTTCAGGATGGAAGAGATTTCTCCAAGGAGAAGAACCATGGCGGCGTTCGCGTCCAGGTTCCTCGGCTGTAGATGAGGGGATTCAGGGCGGGGGGCACCACTATGTAGAACCCGGATCCTACCAATTACGGAGCTGAGGGGGAGTCTGAGGGTGGCTTCAGGAAATCACAGAAACAAGTCGTGACAAAGGGAATGACGACGACGAGGTGGGGCAGGCAGGTGGAGAAGGCTTTGGCCCGACCCTCTGCGGCCCAAATCCTCAGCACGGCCCGGAAGATGTGCACGTACGAGACGACGATGAGCACGAAGCAGAGCGAAGCAAGCAAACTGCCGCGGTGTGCTCACTTCGATGGTGATGTGGGCCTCGGAGCAGGAGATCTTCATCAGGGATGGGGCGGCACAATAGAATTTAGGGACGGCGTTGGACCCACAGAAGCTCAGGGAGAAGGTAGAAGCCAAAACACGACTCCATCAGGCCCCCGCTGAGCCATGAGGTGGCGGCTATCTTCCCACAGGCCCCTGGGGCCATGACGACCTCATAGCTCAGGGGGAGACAGATGGCGGCGTAGCGGTCATAGAACATGGCTATGAGGACGAAGTACTCAGAGCTCGCAAACCGGATCACCAAACAGACCTGCGCCACACAGCCCAGGGAGCACATGGAATGGCACTACGACAGAGTGACAAGAATGGATTTGGGGACGGTGACGGAGATGTAGCAGACATCGGCCACTGAGGGATTCCTAAGGAAGAAGTACATGGTGGTGTGGAGGCGCTGGCCGAGGACGGTGACAGCGACGATAAGGAGATTCCCCGTCAGGGCTGCCAGGTAGACAAGCGTAGACCAGCTGCAGCTCCCGGATCTCGGAGAATCCCAGCAGGAGGAATCCTGTCACCATAAAAACATTGAAGACCTCCGGCGGGATGCCTTTAGGCATCTAGTGATAGAACCTGATTGCATACAATCGATCAATCAATCCATCAGTCATATTTATTGAGCATTTACTGTGTGCTGAGCACTGTACTAAGCCCTTCGGAGAGTACGATATAAACTGTAACAGTTTGTAGACACGTTCCCTGCACACAACGAGCTTATAGATTTGAGGGGGAGTCACACATTAATATAAAGAAATAAATTATGGATACGAACATAAGTGCTGTGGGGCTGATGGAGAGGTGAATAAAGGGGTGAATAAAGACAAGGATGAAAATACTCAGAGAGAAGTTGAGAGACTGTAAGATCATTATGGGCAGAGAACGTGTTTGCTAATTCCGAGTTGTACTGTAATAATAATGATAATAATAACAATAACGGTATTTGTTAAAAGCTTACTATGTGCCAAGCACTCTTCTAAACGCTGGGGTAGATATTAGGTAACTGAGTTTCCCCGTGTGGCTCACAGTCTTTATCCACATTTTACAGATGAGATAACTGAGGCACAGAGAAGTGGCTTGCCCTAGGTCACACAACAGACAAGTGGCGGAGCCGGGATTAAAACCCATGTCCTCTGAATCCCAAGCCCGTGCTCTTGCCACAAAGCCACGCTGCTTCTCTCACTGTAATAATATAATCATAATGGTAAATAATAATGATGATGATGATGGTATTTGTTAAATGCTTACTATGTGCCAAGCACCGTTCTAAGCGCTGGGGTAGATACAAGGTAATTGAGTTGTCCCATGTGGGGTTTACAGTCTTAATCCCCATTTTGCTGAAGGGCGAATTGAGGCAGAGAGAAGTTACATGACTTGCCCAAAGTCACACATCTGACAAGTGGTGGAACTGGGATTAGAACCCACATCCTTTGACTCCCAAGCCCATGCTCTTGCCACTAATCCATGCTGCTTCTCTCACTCTACTCTCCCAAGCACTTAGTACAGTGCTCTGCACATAGTAAGCTCTCAATAAATTCCACTGGTGCAACGGGGCACCACCGTGGAAGGACTTTCATCTTGTCATTCCTGCATTAATTCAGGACAAAGCTACGATTTTTCGACTGCCAACATGCCTGTTTTATTCTTAGATATCAGGAAAGACCAAGACTACACAGAACCTCGTGCTTCCTTTGTCGTATCCACCCAACACCCCTCTCCTCAAACACTTCCTGTGATTCCCCTTCCCTCTACACATCGAACACCAACTCCTTACCTTCAGATTTATGGCATTCAAATAATCTCTTTCCCTGTAATCAGCCAGTCAGTTGTAGGTATTGAGCACCTCCTGTGTGCACAGCTATACTAAGCGCTTGGGAGAGTATAATGTAAAAATAAGCAGGCACATTCCCTGCCCACATTGAATTTACGAAATATCTGACTTCTACCTGACTTCACTAATCTCCTACTACAATCCAGCCCATACACTTTGCTCCTTTAACACCAATTTATTCACTGTACCTCGCTGGCATTCCTTCCCCCTTCATATCCATAAGCACTTTAATACTCACCCCAGCACCACAGCACTTATACCCATATTCTTATTCTGTACTGTTTCCCCTCTTCACAATTTACCTGAATGTCTGCCTCCCACAATCAATCCACTAATGGTATTGAATGAGCACTTACCATTTGCAGAGCACTGTATTAAGCACTTGGGAGCATACAATACGGTAAAATTGGTAGACACATTCCCTGCCCGTAAGGAGCGGGAGAAAGAGATAACTAGAATGTAAGGTTCTTTTGGTCAGGAATTGTGTCTACCAGCTATAATTTTCACAGGCTTAGTACAGTGCTCTGTGAATAGTAGTGCTTAATAAATGCCACTGATTGATTGATTGATTGATACTAACATTACTAATCTTCATAGGGCTATAAAGATATAGGCATATATCTAAACCTCTTTACTGTAACCTCTCAGACTATTTCTGATCTGAATTTCTTGATTAAATCAATCAGTGGTAGTTATTGAGCGTTTACTGTGTGCAGAGCACTGTACTAAATGATTGGGACAATACTTCAGAGTTAGCAGACACTTTCCTTGCCCACAAAGAAGTTACAGTCTTATATTTACCACAGCACTCACCACCATTTCTTGGGATATGCTTATCACCTAGCAGGTAGCACAGTTCTTTTTGTCTCGTCGTTCCTGTATGCTGTGGGGTGACAGGAAGGTCTGGGCGAGGGGTGAGAGCTGTCAGGATCCTCCCTCCCCCTCTTGGCTCTCCGGGTGACTGCACCTTCCCCTCAGATGACGGTGGGGTTATTTCCTAGGGGATTCCCCATGGGAGGACAGGCCCTGGGCTGTGCTGAGACAGCTGAGGGGCCGGTTATGTCGGAAGGCCGGGATAGTGGGCTACCTATAGTACTGGCCCTCACAACCTAAATAACTGTCCAGTCCCACGTGGTTCCCACTTTGGGAATCCTTCTTTGAACAACATCAACGGACTAATCATCATTCCCTTTCCGGAATTAATGAAAACCCTGGGGATTTGAACCTCATTTCAAGCCAGGAATGAGGAACATCTGAGTATTTCATTAGACGCGGCGTGGCCTAAGGGAAACAGCCCGGGTCTGGGAGTCAGAGGACCTGGGTTCTCATCCCAAGGCTGCCACTGGTCAGTTATGTGACCTTGGGCAAGTCACTTTACTTCCCTGTGCCTCAGTTCCCTCCCCTGAAAACTGGGGATTCAATATCTGTGAGCCCCATGTGGGCTCTGATTATTTTGTAACTACCCCAATGCTTAATATAGTGCTTGGTATAGTAAGCACTTAACAAATTGCATTTTTAAAAAATTGGGGAGGGTAGAGGAGGGAAGCAGAGAACGGTTGTAAGAATGAAATCTAATTTGGCTGCACTGCTCATGGGTCTTGTTTTAAGGAACAGCAGTAGGTCAGTGGATGGGCACTGTATGACCTTCCAGAACTTTATTGCAGTCTCCCGTGGCAAGCATGACCAGAAACCATTTTTGAGAGATCTGGTACAGAACCCACTTTAGGATGCAACAAGGGGTGGCCATTTTGGGAGTGGTAGCAATCAATCAATCAATCATATTTATTAAGCGCTTACTATGTGCAAGACTATATACTAAGCATTTTGGGAGACTACAATATAACAGAGTTGGTAGACATGTTCCCTCTCCTCAGAGAGCTTGCAGCCTACAGGGGGAGACAGACATTACTACCAATAAATAAATGACAGATATAGGCATAGGTGGTGTGGGGCAGAGCATGGAGTGAATAAAGGTTGCAAACCCAACTGCAAGGGCGACGCAGAAGGCAGTGGAAGAAGAGGGTTTAATCAGGAAATGCCTCTCGGATGGGATGCGCTTTCATTGTGGCTTTGAAGGTGGGGAGAATAATTGTCTGTTGGACATGAAGAGAGAGGGCGTTCCAGGCCAGAGGCAGGATGTAGGTGAGGGGTAGAAGGGGAGATGGATGAGATAGAGGTACAGTGAGTGGTCTGGCATTAGAGGAGCAGAGTGCATGGGCTGTGGTTTAGTAGGAGTACAGGGGCAAGGTGATTTAGAAAAGATTTACTTGTAACCATCCTAGCACTTAATAAAATGCCTAGTACATAGTAGCACTTACCAAATACTACAAATATTATCATTATTATCATCCCAGACTAAGCTCCCCTTTTTCTCAGCTCCCCCTTCCCTCCCCGCCACCTCGACTCGTCCCCTTTGCTCTACTCACCACCACCCCCAGCCCCAAAGCAATTGTGTGTATATGGACATATCTATGATTCTATTTATATTAATGTCTGCTTACTTGTTTTGATGTCAGACGTCTAGACTGTAAGCCCCGTGTGGACAGGGATTGTCTCTCTCCCTGAAAGTAATTACAGTAATTGTACTTTCCAAGCGCTTAGTACAGTGCTCTGAACAGAGTAATTTCTCAATAAATACAATTGAATCAATGAATGAATGAATATCATTATTATTATTAATCCCAGCTCCACCACCTGTCTGCTCAGTGACTTGATATCTATTTATCATTAATATCTTTTTAAAGGTATTTGTGTGACATTTACCATGTGCCAGGCACTGTACTAAGCCCTGGGTCAGGCAAAATCTAATTATGATGGACACAGTTCCTTTCCCATATGGGGTTTACAGTGTTAATCCCCATTTTACAGATGAGGCAACTGAGATACAGAGAAGTGAAGTGACTTGCCCAAGGTCGCACAGCAGACAAGTGGCAGGTCACCTCGTTTCGATTCCCAGGCCTGTGTCCTGCCCACTAGACCATGCTTCTCTTATCCCATCACTTAGTACCGTGCTTGAAACACAATAAGCACTTAACAAGTACTGCTGAAAAAATTAGGGTCATATTCTTTCCCTCTAGATCCTGCTTTCCCCTAGACAATTATGACCCAGGATATGTTCTACCTGGTCCTCTAATTGCGTTTGATTGTGGCCCATTTCCTGTAGCAATGATTTCTGGGTAATCTTCCTCCTCTACATCCCTACCCCCGGCTGTCCTGTCTTTGTGGGACCACCACCAGCCCCACAGCAGCCTCTCACCATCCACTGACCACTCCACCCTTGGTTTTTGTTATCTGCCCTATTTCTCTCTGCCCATCGCACTTCTCCAACTTCTTTGTCTCTCCCATCATCCCTTCTGAACTTTGTGGCTCCCTATCCTCATGCATAGTTGGGGATTGGGACCACAATCAATCAATCAATGGTTTTTTATTGAACAGTTACTGTTCGCAGAGCACTGTACTAAGCACTTGGGAGAGTACAACGCAAAGGAGTTGTTAGGCATGATACTTGCCCTCAGGAAGCTTACAGTTTACGGGGGAGACAGACATTAAAGTAGATCAGGGTTAGGGAAAATAGTAGAGCATGAGACTATGTATACAAGTATCGTGGGGCTGGGGTGAGTAACAAAGTGTTTAAGGGGTACACAATCAATTTCAGGGTCGAAGCAGAGGGGAGAGCGGACAAGAGAAATGGATTTCAGCCACAAACGTTCCTCAAGGCAGCCTTCATGTCCCTGTTCCTCAGGCTGTAGATGAGCAGGTTCAGGGTGGGGGGCACCACGGTGTAGAACACGGACACCAGCAGGTCCAGCTTCGACGGGGAGTCTGACAACTTGTACTTCCCAAGCGCTTAGTACAGTGCTCTGCACACAGTAAGCGCTCAATAAATACGATTGATGATGATGATGATGACACGGTTTTGAGGTAGGTGAAGATTCTAGTCGAAAGGGAAAGGGTGACGACGGCGAGGTGGGGCAGGCAGGTAGAGAAGGCCTTGGCCCGACTCTCGGTGGACGGGAACCTCAGCACGGCCGAGAATATGTGGATGTAGGAGATGACGATGGAGACGAAGGAGACGAAACTAAATCCGATTCCCACAGTTACACTGATGTCAATGACAACGTGTATTTCCGAACAGGATATCTTCAATAAGGAGGGGACATCACAGAAGAGCTCCTGGATCACGTTGGATGCACAGAAGCTTAATATGAACGTCGAGACTGAGTACATCACCCCCAAAAGCCCTCCGTTGAGCAAAGACACGGCGGCCATCTTTCCACAGGCCTCTTGGTCCATGATGAGGTCGTAGCGCAGGGGGCGGCAGATGGAAATGTAGTGGTCATAGGACATTGCCGTAAGGACGGACAGCTCTGAACTACCAAACAGAACCGCCATAAAGACCTGGGACACACAGTTTCTGAAATAGCTGGACCTGTTGTTGATCAGGGAGTTGAGGATGGATTTGGGGACGGTGACGAAGATGAGGCAGAGGTCGATGAGGGACAGGTTCCTGAGGAAAAAGTACTTGGGGGTGTGGAGGCGCCGGTCGAGGGCAGTGACGGCGATGATGAGGATATTCCCCGTCAGGGCCGCCAGGTAGACCAGAAGGAACAGCGCGGTGTGGACCAGCTGCAGCTCCCGGACCTCCGAGAAACCCAGCAGGAGGAATTCTGTCACAACTGTGTGATTGGCCATATGTTCTGAAAGTTACCTGAGTATACCAAGAAAACGGTTAAGTATCACTCTGAGAAAAACATAGGAAAAGTGAAATTGTTAAGTTGCATCGGACCTCTCAGATTCCTTTCTTCTGCTTTGGCCTGGAATGAAGACAAGCACTCAAACTGATTTATTCTTCTGGGAACCTTCCCTGGTCTTAAATGTTTGTAACGATTGAGATACTGCAACACCTCTGATTTATCTAGTCACCCTAACTTATCTGCCCTGGAACACCCTCTCCCTTCATATCTGACAGACCACCACTCTCCTCTCCCAAATAAACACAAAGGTAAACACTAAACAGCAGGCAGACGTAAAGGCAGGCAGATGCAGAGAAACAGAGACAGGGAGACAGAAGCACAGAGACCAAACAAAATCCAAGGAGATACCTAGACCAAGAGACAGAGTTTTAATTATAGCTCTGCTACTAGCTTGCAGTGTGGCCTGCTGTGAGACCTTGGGTCAGTCACATAACTCTTCTGGCCTCAGTTCCTGCATTTGCAAATAGTGATTAATGACCTTTTCTTCCCGCTACGTAAACTGCGAGCCCTATGTGGGAGAAGGTCTATGTCCAATCTGATTATTAGAGAAGCAGCATGGCTTAGTGGAAAGAGCACCGGCTTTGGAGTCAGAAGACATAGGCTCTAATCCCGCTTCTGCCACTTGTCTGCTGTGTGATCTTGGGCACACTACTTAACTTCTCTGTGCCTCGCTTACCTCATCTGAAAATTGGGGATTAAGACTGTGAGCCCCACATGAGGCAACCTGATAACCTCGTATCTACCCCAGTGCTTAGAACAGTGCCTGGCATATAGTAAGTGCTTAACAAATATCATTATTATTATTATTATTATTATTATTATCATTATCATCTTGTATCTCCCCCAGTGCTTAAGAACAGTACTAGGCACGTACTTAAGTGCTTAACAAGTATCAGTAAAAAAAAAATACCGGTTCTCCAGTCTACTTAGAATTGTGAGCTCCATGTGGGACATGGGCTATGTCCAATCTTGTAACAACTCCATCACTTAGAACAGTTCCAGTGCTTAGTACAGTGCCTGGCACCTAGTAAGTGCATAACCAATAGCATAATTATTATTATTGTTATTACTATTACAAGGCACACACTAAGTGTTTAACAAGTACTCATAAAAATACCTGTTCTCTCTCCAATTTAGACTGTGAGCCCCATCTAGAACATGAACTTTGTTCAATTTTGTATCCACCCCAGGGCCTAGCCCTGTGCTTGGAATATAGTAAGTGCTTAACAAGCTAGAGGAAGACAAGGGTCAGGCAGGAACTCACATGAACAATGAAACAGTTGAAGGTCACTGAAATGAACTTCCTGATGCACGTTGGCACTTACCAATGGATGGAAACAGGCGATTTCTCGTCATATTTCTCCCATACTTAAAAGCTTCTCCTTTTTGCTGTTCAGCCCCTCTGTCACTAGACGTCAAGCTCGTTGTGGTCAGGGAACCTGTCTCCTGTCAGTTATGTTTCATTCTCCCGAGCTCATAGTCTAGAGCTCTGCATACAAAAAACATTCAGTAAATACCATTGATGGATTATTTAAAGTCTGTTTCCCCCCCTGGACTGTAAACTCATTGTGGCCAGGGAACGAATCTCCCAACTCTGTTGTACTCTCCCAAGCTCTTAGTCCAATGCCCTGCATATAGTAAGCGCTCAATAAATCCCACTAAGTGATTGCTGGTTGCACCCGGGCAGAGACATTACTCTCTTGTTGAGGGGTTCTCGAAAGATGGTGTCTTTCACATTCTGTGCTCCTCCCGAGCGGCAATTTGTAATCCTTCCCACATGTCCTCTCTTTTCCCTCTGGAGAAAGCAGGATTCCTATTTTGTTCTGAGGGACCTCGTGACTGAAAGCCCCCCGAATCTACTGTGCTGTCAAATAAGATTGAATAAACGAATGGATGAATCATCCTGGCATTGCCATGAGGATAATCAAGCTACTCTCAACCCCACAGAACTTCATATTTATAAATTATGAATTGTATATATCGTACGTTATTTATTTAGATTAATGCTTGTCTCCCTCTCTAGATTTGTTGCTTCTTGTGGGTAGGAAAAGTGTCTACCAACTCTGCTATATTGTAATGAAAATAGTAATAATAATAATAATAATAATGGTATTATTTTAGCACTTACTGTGTATCAAGTACTGTACTAAGCGCTGGGCTGAATACAAGAAAATTGGGATGGACGCAGTCCGTGTCCCACGTGGGACTCAAAATCCCCATCTCCATTTTACAGAGGAGGTAACTAAAGTATAGAAAAATGAAGTGACTTTCCCAAGGTTACATATCAGACAGGTGGCAGAGCAGGGATTAGAACCCATGACCCCAGACCCAAGCTCTATCCATTTATTCATTCATTCATTCAATCGCATTTATTGAGCGCTTACTCTGTGCAGAACCCTGTACTAAGCGCTTGGGAAGTACAAGTTTGCAACATACAGAGACGGTCCCTACCCAACAACGGGCTCACAGTCTAGAAGGGGGAGACAGACAACAAAACAAAACATATTAACAAAATAAAATAAATAGAATACATATGTACAAATAAAATAAATAAATAAATAGAGTAACAAATATGTACAAACATATGTACATATATACAGGTGCTGTGGGGAGGGGAAGGAAGTAGGGCGGGGGGATGGGGAAGGAGACGAGGGGCAGAGGAAGGAGGGGGCTCAGTCTGGGAAGGCCTCCTGGAGGAGGTGAGCTCTCAGTAGGGCTTTGAAGGGAGGAGGAGAGCTATGCCATGCTGCTTCTCTGGCATACTGTACTCTCTCATGGGCTCAGTATAGTGGTCTGCACACTGTTAGCGCTCAATAAACACCATTGATGGTGATGATTGATGTTTGAGGGCCTTAAGTGGAGGAGGTTGGTATGATTTTTTTTATCAGTACTATCTCCTTATAGATTCAATGATGTCTCCTCAGAGGCTACTTTTCTGTCATCTGGAATCATTTTTGTGATCAAGAGTCTCTTTTTGATTCCCTCCTTATGATCTAGGATACCCCCTTAACCAACTCTTTCCTCTCTCTGTCTGTGTTTTTGTCCTCTTATTCACTGAAGATAATAATAATAATAATAGTAATAATAATTGTGGAATTTGTTAAACAAATACTATGTGTCAAGCACTGTACAACATAAAAGCTAATCAAATGGGACAACAGTCTCCGTCTCACATGGGGCTCATAATCTTCATCCCCATTTCACAGATGAGGAAACAACCACAGAGAAGTGACTTCACCAACGTCACAGAACAGACAGGTGGTGGAAAGGGGATTAGAGCCCAGGTCCTCTGACTCCCAGGCCCAGGGTCTTTCTCCTAGACTATACTGCTTCTCCGTTTCGTGAGTACTACCAGAGCACTGTTCTAAGCCCTTGGAGAAAACGCTAGGCTTGTTAAACCGAATCCCTATCTCAAGGGGCTTGCAATTTTATGGGGAGGCAGACATTGACGTGAATTACAGACAGGAAGCAACAGGGTGTAAACAATTGGACATAATCCTTATGAGGCTGGGGTAGGGTAAGTATCCTAGTACTTGGGGGCAAAGACCTAGGAGTCCAGGCAACCCAGAAGGGACGGTGAATAAATAGGGTGGGAGGAGGTGAGTGAAACCTAGATAATCCAACCACCCCAAGTATTACATTGCGATATTCCCTAGCACTGGGAATCAATTCTGGGAAGGCAGCTGGATTCTAGACACAATCCCTGCCAGCAGCGAGTTTCCAGGCTATTCTAACCTCAGTTTCATTGTCCTTTGACCTCTTCTTGGGATCCTGGCAGCTTGTTCTCGACCTGTTTCAAGTAGAGGTTAGCAGCGTGGATTAATGGAAAGAGCCCGGGTTTCTAATCCCGGCTATGCCATTTATCTGCTGTGTGACCTTGGGCCAACCACTTAACTTCTCTGTGCCTCAGTGAACACATCTGTCAAATGGGGTTGAAGACTGTGAACCCCATGTAGGACAACCTGACTACCGTGTATCTACCCCAGCGCTTAGAATAGTGCTTGACACATAGTAAGCACTTAAGAAATACCGTAATTATTATTAATCCACGCCTCCCAACTCAGAGACTTTTATTCTTCGGGCGATCAGTATCTTTTCCACAGCGACTGGTTTGCACCCACATCCCACGTCTGGCCGCTCCTCTCACACCTAGCCTTCCCTTTCCATTTTCTCTGCCTTCGTGCCTTTTTATCTAGCCCTTCTTTACAACCTGGACTTGTATTCTGTATCTTCCATTCTGGTCTGTGATTGGGATGCAGCATAACGTAAATGGAAAGCGCACGGACCTGCATTCTAATCCCAGCTCCAACACCTACCCTTTTTTGGTGATATTTATTAAGAGGTTATTATGTGCCAGGCAGTATACTAAGTGCGGGGATAGATACAAGATAATCGGGTTGGACACAGTCCATGTTCCACATGGGGGTCACAGTCTTAATCCCTATGTTACAGATGAGGTAACTGAGGCAGAGAGAAGTGAAGTGACTTGCTCAAAGTCACATAGCAAATAAGGGGTGGAGCCGGAGTTAGAACGCCATGTCCTCTGGCTTCCAGGCTTGTGGTCTTTCCCCTAGGCCGCGCTACTTTTCAGTTGCTTCTCACACATGGACATATTTTTATACTCTGATGCTTCCCCTATCTGTAATTCATTTTAATATCTATTTCTCACACTAGACTGTAAGCCTCTTGAGGGCTGACATTGTGTCTACCCACTCTGTTGTGCTGGACTCTCCCAAGCACTTAGTGTGTGCGCAAATCCTGTCTCTCAACTCAGTTGTATCAGTACAGTTCTCTGCACCCAGTAAATGCTCCATAACTACGATGGATGGATTGAGCGATTGACTTTGATTCACTGGGGAGGTCCAGGATTGGGGATGCTGAGTTCCTCCTCCTAGTCTCCACTTTCGGATTTGTGAACGGGACGGGAAAGAGTGTGGCATAAAACCAGTGCTCCGGGCTCCTTAAAGACAGCAGCCGCTGTTCTGGGTGGGACGAGGGGAGGGGACTCCCCTTGACGGAACAGCCCCGGGATCGTCCCGAGTGACTCGTTAGCTGGAAGACTCAGGAGTCCAGAGGTGACGTTATCTCCGACGTTCAGCAGGGCTCAAACTGTCCCACTAATGTTACCTTCCTCGCCCACGAGAATATCCATGGTCACAAATTCACTCAATCGTCTTTGGCGCGTGCGAAGCACTGTAATAAAAGCTTGCGGAAATAGAATACAGTAAACAGACCTATTCACCGCTCACAGTGAATTTAAAATTTAGAGGTATTCCCATAACGAATGAGACTCTGACAAACTCAGTAATTATACGACCTTCCTCTGAGCTCTCACTCTCTCCACCTTTAGAGATTTATTAAGAACACCTCTCCTCAGGAGCCCTTCTCCGATTAAGCCTCCATTTCCTCTTCTTCTACTCCTTTCTGTGTTGCCCTTGCACCTGGATTTGCACCCTTTATTCACCCCGCTCTCACCCCCCTGCACTTATGTTCGGATCTGTAATTTGTTTATTTTTAGTAATGTCTGCCTCCCTTTCTAGACAATAAACTTGTTGTAGGCGGGGAGCGTCTGTTCATGGTTGTACTGTACTCTCCCAAGCGCTTAGTACAGTGCTTTGCACACGGGAAGTGCTCAATAAATACGATCGATTGATTGGTAATAAGAGCTTTACAAATACTACAGACAAATAGCCAATCTCCACAGCCACCATTGCCTGTAGACGGCTGGCGTGGTAATTAATTCAGGCATGGAGGACCTTGAGCCTGAGGTCTCAGTAAGCAGGCCTGCCATTTTTCTTCACATGACAGTCCCGTGAAACCGATGCCAAGGAGTGGGGACGCGCCGTTGTTAGGGCTAGAAGAGTGTTCTGCCGCCATTTTAGAGGCATTTCCCCGATATCATTCTCCTCAAGGCGGCCTTCATGTTCTGGTTCCTTAGGCTGTAGATGAGGGGATTCGGGATGGGGGGGGGCACCACGGTGTAGAACACGAACACCAGCCGGTCCAGGGTCGAGGGGGAGTCAGACACGGGCTTGAGGTAGGCAAAGGCGCCATTTGCTACGAATAAAGTCTCGACGGTGAGATGGGGCTGGCAGGTGGAGAAGGCTTTGGCCCGGCCCTTGGCGGCCGGCATTTTCAGCACGGCCGGGAAAATATACACGTACGAGACGAAGATGGCGAGGAAATAACCAAAGGTGAGGCTGACTGAGACGGTTTTTGTCACAAATTCCTGGAGATTTCCACTGAGTCCCGCGAGACCAATGAGCTGAGGATGTCACAGAATAAATTGGGGAGGACGTTGGACGTCCAGACGGGGATGGAGAAAGTGGCGATTGGGTGCGTCATGGCGCTCAGTGTTTCAAAGATCCACGAGGCGGCCGCCATCTTCCCACAGACCCCATCAACCATGATGGCCCCGTAGCGCAGGGGGAGGCAGATGGCCAAGTAGCGGTCGAAAGACATCGCCGTGCACAGGGGAATCTCGGCACCGGCACAGAGCATGAATCCAAACACTTGGAAAGCACAGCCCAGGGAGATGATTTCTCTACCGTCGGTCAGGGAGTTGTGGATGGACCGGGGGACGATGGTGGAGATGAGGCAGAGGTCGAGGGCGGGCAGGTTCCTGAAGAAGAAGTACATGGGGGTGTGGAGGAGCCGGTCGAGGACGGTGACGGCGACAATGAGGATATTCCCCGCCAGGGCTGCCAGGAAGACCAGGAGGAACAGAGCGGCGTGCACCAGCTGCAGCTCCTGGACCTCCGAGAAACCCAGCAGGAGAAATTCCGAAACCTCCCTGTGATTGGCCATTTCCTTCTGGAAGATGGTTTTAGCCACCCTGGTACGATGAGAGGGCAGTAGAAAATGAGATGTAAAGTGGGATTATTTTCCAAGTAATATCCAGGTCTTTGTAGGCATTATTTATTCTTTCCTTCTTACCTCAGAAGGTAATAGTGCCTTCTGAGGTACTAGGCAATTCCTAACATTACCTCACCTGGGCTTGGGATTCAGAGGTCGTGGGTTCTATTCCCGAATCTGCCATCTCTCAGCTGTGTGACTTTGGGCAAGTCACTTAACTTCAATGGGCCTCACTTACTTCATCTGTAAAATGGGGGGTAAGATTGCGAGCCCCACATGGGACAACCCGATTACCTTGTATCTACCCCAGCGCTTAGAATAGTGCTTGGCACATAATAAGCGCTTAACAAATACCTCTTCTCTGATCTCCCATCCTCTTGTCTCTCCCCGTTTCAGTCTACACTTCATTCTGCTGCCTGGAGTAGTGGCTCAGTGGAAAGAGTCCGGGTTTAGGAGTCAGAGGCTCTGCCACATATCTGCTGTGTGACCTTGGGCAAGTCACTTAACTTACCTGAGCCTCAGTTACCTCATCTGTAAAATGGGGATTAAAACTGTTAGGCCCACATGGTACAAGCTGATCACTTTGTATCCCCACAGAGCTTAGAAATGTGCTTCGCACATAGTAAGCACTTCACAAATGCCATCACTATTATTATTATTATTTGTTCAGAAACGATCTGGACATGGCACTCCCCTCCTCAAAAATCTCCAGTGGTTGCCTGTCAACTTACGAATCAAGCAAAAACTCCTCACTCTCGGCTTCAAAGCTCTCCATCCGCTCGCCCCCTCCTACTTCACCTCCCTTCTCTCCTTCTCCAGCCCAGCCCGCACCCTCTGCTCCTCTGCCGTCGCTCCCCTCCTCACGGGGCCTCGTTCTCGCCTGTCCCGCCGTCGACCCCCGGCCCACGTTCTCCCCCTTGCCTGGAATGCCCACCATCCTTACAACCGCCAAACTAGCTCTCTTCCTCCCTTCAAAGCCCTACTGAGTGCTCACCTCCTCCAGGAGGCCTTCCCAGACTAAGCCCCCTTTTTCCTCTCCTCCTCCCCAACCTCCACACAACACTTGTATATATTTGTACAGATTTATCACTTTATTTTACTTGTACATATTTACTACTCTATTTTCTTAATGATGTGCACAAAGCTGTAATTCTATTTATTCTGACGGTTTTGACGCCTTTCTACATGTTTTGTTCTGTTGTCTCTCTCCCCTTCTAGACCCGTTCTTGGGTAGGGACCGCCTCTATATGTTGCCTACTTGTACTTCCCAAGCGCTTAGTAAAGTGCTCTGCACACATTAAGCGCTAAATAAATACAATTGAATGAATGAATCATTTTTATTATTGTTATTATTATTACAGCCCAACCTTCCCACTCCACTCCTCTAGCATCAATTTATTCACTGCTCCCCAATCTCGTCTATCTCGCCGCCAACCCCTTTTCCAAGACCTCCCCCTAGCCTGGAACTCTCTCCCTCTCCATATACACCAGACCACCAGTCTCCCCACCTTCAAAACGTTAATAAAGTTACATCTCCTCCAGGAGGCCTTCCCCAAATAAGCCCTCTTTTCCTGACTTTCTCTCCCTCGTCTGTGTCACCTATGCACTTGGATTTGTATCGCCTCACCTTCAGCTCCATAGCACTTGGGAGGAGCAGCGTGGTTCAGTGGAAAGAGCACAGGCTTGGGAGTCAGAGGTCATGGGTTCGAATCCCGACTCCGCCACATGTCTGCTTTGTGACAAATGCCGTTATTACTATAAACGTAATTTATTTTAATGGCTGTCTCTGCGCTCTAGACTTGGAGCTGCTCGTGTGCAGGGAATGTGTCCACCAACTTGCTTGTACTGTTCTCTCCCAAGCACTACCGGCAAGTGCTTAATAAATACTACTGATTACTGTGATTGTGTCTACCAACATTGTTGTACTGTACTCTTAGTAAGCACTTAGTAAGTTTAGTAACTTACTAAGTAACTTAGTAAGCACTCATTAATAATAATAATAAGAATGATGGTATTTTAAGCTCTTACTATGTGCTGAGCACTGCTTCACGGGAAGCAGCGTGGCTCAGTGGAAAGAGCAAGGGCTTGGGAATCAGAAGTCATGGGTTCTAATCCCAGCTCCGCCACATGTCTGCTGTGTGACCTTGGGCAAGTCACTTAACTTCTCTGAGCCTCAGTTACCTCATCTGTAAAGTGGCGATTAAGACTGTGATCCCCACGTGAGACAACCTGATCACCTTGTATCCCCCCAGCGCTTAGAACAGTGCTTTGCACATGGTAAGCACTTAACAATGCCATCATTATTATTATTATTCTAAGCCTTGGGGTAGATACAAGGTGATCAGGTTGTCCCACTGGAGGATCACAGTTTTAATCCCCATTTTACAGATAAGGGAACTGAGGCCAAGAGAAGTGAAGTGACTTGCCCAAAGTCTCAAAGCTGACAGGTGGGAGAGCCGGGATTAGAGCCCACGTCTTCTGACTCCCAAGCCCGAGCTGGATGGACCTGTCTTACCTGAACACCCTGTCTTTATGTGTCCACTAGATCACATTTGTTATGTAACATGATGTGACATACGTGTATCATCAATCGATCAATCAATCGTATTTATTGAGCGCTTACTGTGTGCAAAGCACTGTATTAAGCGCTTGGGAACAAAACCAAACATATTAACAAAATAAAATAAATAGAATAGATATATACAAGTAAAATAAATAAATAAATAGAGAAATAAATATGAACAAACATATATACATATATACAGGTGCTATGGGGAAGGGTAGGAGGTAAGACGAGGGGATGGAGAGGGGAACGAGGGGAAAAGGAAGGAGGGGGCTCAGTCTGGGAAGGCCTCCTGGAGGAGGTGAGCTCTCAGTAGGGCTTTGAAGGGAGGAAGAGCGCTAGCTTGGTGGATGTGCGGAGGGAGGGCATTCCAGGCCAGGGGGATGACGTGGGCCGGGGGTCGATGGCGGGACAAGCGAAAACGAGGCACAGTATCATAAGGACACACGAGGAAAAAGTCTGTCTATTTAGTTGTTGTGTGTATAACCAGATGTTCTAAAGTGCTGTCTCAGACCGGATGGGCTGGTTTCCCGATACGTGTCCCGGATTTTTTATTTCAATGCTAGTGTTGAAAACCTAGGCTGCTACATTTTCAAGGACATGATAGAGGAATACAATTACTCTAACGTTTGATGGGATCTGGATCTCCACACTTGTCCCCCAACAGCTTGGGAGAAACAGCCTAGTAAATAGGCACTTAGCATAGGCCAACATTCACTCATTCATGCAATTGTATTTATTGAACGCTTACTGTGTGCAGAGCACTGTACTAAGCGCTTGGGAAGAAGAAATCGGCAACATATAGAGACAGTCCCTACCCAACAACGGGCTCACAGTCTAGAAGAGGGAGACAGACCAAAAAAACCCACAACAAAACAAGTAGACAGGTGTCAATACCAGCAGAATAAATAGAATTATAGCTATATACACATCATTAATAAAATAGAATACATCAGTCGTTGATATTTGAATGCTTACTGTGTGCAAAGAATTGTACTAAGCCCTTGTGGGAGTTCGATAGAACAGGATGACATGATCCTTTCCTTAAAGAATCTTACAATCTAGTGGTGGAATTATTATCATTATTATTAAGTGCCATTGAGTTGGCACCTATGTATATTCCGATAAATCAATCAGTCATGTTTTCTGAGTGTTTACTGTATGCAGAGCACTGTACTAAGCGCTTGAGGAGCGTACAGTGTAACAGAGTTGGTTGGACACATTCCCTACCCACAAGGAGCTTAGCTAGAGTCCAGAGAGGGAGACAGACATTGGTATAAACATACAAATTAAATCTATGCACATAAATGCTGTGGGGCTGAGGGAGGGGCAAATAAAGGGTGCAAATCTAAGTGCATTATATCCACAGGTTTATTGGATAATAGTACATTATATTGCATTTTATTATATGCTAAATTACAATTAATGGATTACATCCAGAATTGATTTATTTATGTCTATGTCTGACTCTCCTTCTAGACTATAAACATACTGTGGCAGGAAATACGTCTACCAACTCTGTTATATTGTGGAACAGTACTCGGCACATAGTAAGCACTTAACAAATACGATAATTATTATTATCATTACTCTATTATTATATTATCATTATATTTATTTTTAGTAGTATTATTATTACTCTCCCAAACGCTTAATAGAGTGCCCTGCATACATTAAAAGTCTAATAAAGCAATCGAATGATCAATGATAGGTGGCAGGTGCAGTTTGCTGGACTCACCTTTCATTCATTCATTCATAGTATCTATTGAGCGCTTACTGTGTGCAGAGCACTGGACTAAGCAGTTGGGAAGTACAAGTCGGCAACATATAGAGACGCTCCCTACCCAGAACGGGCTCACAGTCTAGAAGGGGGAGACACACAACAAAACAAAACAAGTAGACAAGTGTCAAAGCAGTCAGAATTAAATATAATTATAGCTATAATAAATATAATTTTAGCGATAATTAATAAAATTATAGTTCACCTATTTCTGCTGGGTAAATTCTGCAAGGCTCCTGCCTCCATTTGAAAAAGGTGGTTGGTCAAAGAACGACAACCGTAGGTGTGTCTGGTTGTTTGGGGGCCTCAAGGCACGGGGGAGTCTTTGGACTTTATTACCCAGAAGCCTTCAGGGACAAGGCGGTTGGCATCCCCGGAGTGAGCGCAGAATGCATACCTGTGTGGCATTAGAAACCGGGGAAGGGAATGGTTGACATCAGCTCTCAGATCCCTACTGCGTCCAAACTCCCCAGAGTGTTGAGATGCATGAGGAGGATGAAACGGTTATGACAGTGATTGTGCTGTCCTTTTTTCATTTTACGGTCTTTGTCAAGCAATCACTATGTGCCAGGCACTGTACTAAGTGCTGGGGTACATACAAACCAATCATGTTGGACACAGTCCATGTCCCACATATAGGTCACATTTTAATCTCCATTTAAAAATGAGGGAACTGAGGCTCAGAGAAGTGAAGTGACTTGCCCAGGGTGACTACCTTGGGTAGTCCCCGTATCCCCACAGACGTGAGGAGAGTTGGTATAGGGGAGGAGGGGGAAGTTGAAAGGTCTGATTAGCCTCTCTGGACTCTGGGGTGGGAAATGAGGGTCTCAGCGGGGCAGTCTACTGGAAGGCACCCTGGATTGGGAAGCCTAATTTGGCTTCTTGCCCGCTATAACCTTGGGTAAGTTAATTAGCCTCTTCGTACCTCAGTTTCTTCAACGGTACTATCCCAAGCATTTAGTCATTCAGTCAGTCAATCGCATTTATTGAGCGCTTACAGTATACAGAGCTTGGGAGAGTTGAATATAATAATAGAAATAATTATGGTATTTGTTAAGCGCTTACTATGTTCTAGACACTGTAGTGGTTGCAAGCAAATTGGCAATCCCTTATCCGACATGGGGCTCCCAGTCTCAATCCCCATTTTACAGATGAGGTAACTTAGGCACAGAGAAGATAAGGGACTTGTCCAAGGTCACACAGCAGACAAGTGGCAGAGTCGGGATTAGAACCCATGACCTCTGACTTCCAAGCCCGGGCTCTTTCCACTGAGCTACTCTTAGTACAGTGATGATGATGTGATGATGGTATTTGGTAAGGGCTTACTATGTGCCAAGCACTGTTCTAAGCACTGGGGTAGATACAAGAAAAGCAGGTTGTACAACGTGGCCTCACAGTCTTCATCCCCATTTTACAGACGAGGGAAATGAGAAACAGAGAAGTTAAGTGACTGGCCCAAAGTCACACAGCTGATTAGTGGCGGAGCCGGAATTAGAACCCATGACCTCTGACTCCGAGGCCCAAGCTCTTTCCACAGAGCCACGCAGCTTCTCATACAGTGCTCTGCACACAGTAAGTGAGGGGTTGGCGGTGAGATAGACAGGATCGAGGCACAAATTGTACAACCTGAATCAATCAATGCTATTTATTAAGTGCCTACTGTGTACAAAGCACTGTACTTAACGCTTAGGAGAGGACATTGAAATAGAAGTGATACATATGTTCCCTGTCTACCTCTATCTATCCTAATCTAGCAAGAGGATATTTTTGACTTTGAGTGCAGTGCTTGGCACTCAGTAAATATGACAAGAGTTGTAATTCCGGCTATGCAATTTGTCTGCTGTGAGATTTTGGGCAAGCCACTTAACTTCTCCATGCCTCAGTTACCTCATCTGTCAAATGGGGAATAAGACTGCGAGCTTCATTTACCCTAGTGCTTAGAGCAGAGCCTGGCACATAGTAAGAGCTTAACAAATATCATTGAAAAATGGAACTACTCAATAAATACGATTAATAGAATATCTAAGTGCCAAAATATTCCTATTGCACATACCTCTGTCCTCCATTGGATCTGCACTTAGTAGAGTGCTCTGAATACAGTTAGTACTTAATAAATACCGCTGATTGATTGGTGGATAGAGTCAATGCTGATCTTCCACTTCTGAACAGACTAGAGGCATTCCATTCTACGTGAAATATTTCCACCTCAGGACCCTCCCCAGGGCGACCTTCATGTCCCGGTTCCTCAGGACGTAGATGAGGGGGTTCAGGGTGGGGGGCACCATGGCGTAGAACACGGACATCAGCAGGTCCAGCGTCGAGCGGGAGTCTGAGGGAGACTGGAGATGGGCAAAGAAGGAGTTAGAGAGAAACAGAATGAAGACGACAAGGTGAGGCAGGAAGGTGGAGAAGGCTTTGGCCCGGCTCTCGGCGGCTGGAATCCTCAGCACGTCCCGCAAAATGTGCGCGTACAAGACGACGATGCAGACGAAACAACTGTGGCACTGTAGCATCTGGAACAGGAGAGCCGGATGAGGGAACGGATGTCACAGAAGAACTGACAGATGGTGTTGGTGTCACAGAAGAGGAGGGAGAAAGTTACGGAGCTGTAGATGCCTCCGTTCAGCCCCTCGCTGAGCCATGAGGCGGCGACCATCTTCCCATAGAACCCCCGGTCCTAATGTCCTCGTAAAGCAGGGGGAGGCAGATGGCGGCTTAGCGGTCGTAGGACATCCCCGTGAAGAGGAATACCTCTGAGGCAGCAAACAGGACCACCGAGAAGACCTCGGCGGCACAGCCTAGGAAGGAAATGGATCCACGGTCGGTCAGGGAGTTGTGGATGGATTTGGGGATGGTGACGGAGATTTAGCAGATGTAGAGAACGGACAGATTCCTGAGGAAGAAGTACATGGGGGTGTGGAGGCGCCGGTCGAGGGCGGTGACGACGACGATGAGAAGATCACTATAAGAGCCACCAGGCAGACCAAGAGGAACAGTGCGGCCTGGACCAGCTGCAGCTCCCGGAACTCCGAGAATCCCAGCAGGAGGAATTCCCTCACCAACGTGTTGTTGACCATTTCTTTCTTGTGGGAAAAGAAGAAATATGGTCCTGTGGGATGGATGGAGGTGAAAATATTAAGTTATCCAAGCAGTGTGGTATAGTCACTAGAACACGGGCCTGGGAGTCAGAAGATCTGGACTTTAATCCCGGTTCTGCCATGTAACTGCTGTGTGACCTTGGGAAGTCACTTCACTTCTCTGGACTCCAGTAACCTCCACTGTGAAATGAGGATTAAATTCGACTCTTTCTTCCTTTTCATTTTTTCCTCTGCTCCCCTCTACCCAGGGCGTGACATCTACAGATGAAAGACATTCAATCAATACTATTGATTGATTGATGAATTGACTATTGGGACATGCTGCCCAGGAAGGGAAGTATTTGAGAAAAATTCCAGCAACTTTAATTTTTCTCCAAAACGAGGAAAGCTGCAACTACAGCTGAACCCAAGCTCCTCCAGGTTTCATAATAATGATAATAATAATGATGATGGTATTTGTTAAGCAGTTACTATGTGCCAAGCCCTGTTCTAAGGACTGGGGGTAGATACAGGGTAATCAGGTAGTCCGACATGGGGGTTACAGTCTTAATCCCCATTTTACAGATGAGGTCACTGAGGCACGGAGAAGTTAAGTTACTTGCCCTAAATCACACATCTAATAAGTGTCAGAAGCGGGATTAGAACCCATGACATCTGACTCTCAAGACCACGCTCTTTCCACTAAGCCATGCTGCTCTTCCCAATCAATCAGTCAATCTATCAGTAGTATTTATTGGCTATTTGCAGAGCACTGTACTAAATGCTTGGGAGAGTACAATTCAACAGAATTATCAGACATGTTCCATTCCCACAATGAGCTTACAGTCAAGAGGGGGAGACAGACATTAATATAAGTAAATAAATATGGTACAAGGCACCATATCACAAGCCACGGCAGGATGAAGGGCAGGTTAAGACTTCATTCATTCATTCAGTTTTATTTATTGAGGAAGGGGGTAGAGCAGAGGGAGGGAGGTGGGCCGATGGGGAGGGGAGGAGGACCAGAGGAAAAGGGGAGCTCAGTCTGGGAAGGCGTCCTGAAGGAGTTGAGCTCTCAGTAGGGCTTTGAAGGGAGGAAGAGAACTAATTTGACGGCTGTGTGGAGGGAAGGCGTTCCAGGCCAGAGGAAGGATGTGGGCCGGGGGTCGATGGCGGGACAGGCTAGAACGAGGCCCAGTGAGAAGGTGAGCGGCAGACGAGCGGAGGGTGCGGGCTGGGCTGGAGAAGGAGAGAAGGGTGGTGAGGTAGGAAGGGACGAGGCGATGAAGAGCCTT
Organism: Tachyglossus aculeatus; assembly: GCF_015852505.1. NCBI lineage: Eukaryota > Metazoa > Chordata > Mammalia > Monotremata > Tachyglossidae > Tachyglossus > Tachyglossus aculeatus. The sequence goes on along the minus strand of NW_024044965.1, from coordinate 33,736 downwards.
GAAGCCAAACTGATGGAGAGCTTCTCAGGGCAAGATTTCTGCAGCCTCCAAGGGACCCTCAAACTACCAGACCTGGAAGACGCAGCATGCCCTAGTGGAAAGACCATGGGCCTGGAAGTCAGAGGAGCTGGGTTCTACTCCTGGTTCTGCCAACCGCTTGCTGTGTGACCTTGGACGAGTCACTTAACTTCTCTGTGCCTCAGTTCCCCTCTTCTCTCCCTTACTTAGACTGTGATCCCCATGCAAGACAGAGACTGTTTCCAACCTAATCAACTTGTAATCTACTCCACCTCTTAGAAGAGTAATAATAGAACAGTGGAACAGCCCAGAATGTACAACAGTAGAATAGAACAGTAATTAGAATAATAATGGTAATATTATACCAAAATAGTGATGATGATGATTCATTCATTCATTCAATCGTATTTATTGAGCGCTTACTATGTGCAGAGCACTGGGCTAAGCGCTTGGGATGTACACATCGGCAACATATAGAGACGGTCCCTACCCAGCAATGGGCTCACAGTCTAGAAGGGGGAGACAGACAACAAAACAAAGCATGTAGACAGGTGTCAAAATCGTCAGAACAAATAGAATTAAAGCTATATGCACATCATTAACAAAATAAATAGGATAGTACATATGTGCAAGTAAAATAGAGTAATAAATCTGAACAAATATATATACAGGTGATGTGGGGAGGAGAAGGAGGTAGGGCGGGGGGATGGGGAGGAGGATAAAAAAGGGGGCTCAGTCTGGGAAGGCCTCTTGGAGGAGGTGAGCTTTCAGTAGGTCTTTGAAGGGAGGAAGAGAGCTAGCTTGGCGGATGTGTGGAAGGAAGACTTCCAGGCTAGGGGAAGGGTGTGGGCCGGGGGTCGATGGCGGGACAGGCGAGAACGAGGTACAGTGAGGACGTTAGCGGCAGAGGAGCGAAGGGTGCGGGCTGGGCTGTAAAAGGAGAGAAGGGAGGTTAGGTAGGAGAGGGCGAGGTGATGGAGTGCCCTGAAGCCGAGAGTGAGGAGATTTTGCTTGGTTAGTAGGTTGTCAGGCAGCCATTGGAAATTTTTGAGGAGGGCGGTAACATGCCCAGAGCGTTTCTGTACAGAGATGATCCGGGCAGCATCGTGAAGTACAGACTGAAGTAAGGAGAGACAGGAGGATGGGAGATCAGAGAGGAGACTGATGCAGTAATCGAGTCGGGATGGGATGAGTGATTGAACCAGCAAGGTAGCGGTTTGGATGGAGAGGAAAGAGCGGATCTTGGCAATGTTGTAGAGGTGAGACTGGCAGGTTTTGGTGATAGATGGGATGTGTGCGGTGAACGAGATAGCAGAGTCGAAGATGACACCAAGGTTGCGGACTTGTGAGACAGGAAGGATGATAGTGCCATCTACACTGACGAGAAAGTCAGGGAGAGGGAAGGCATGATGATGATGATGGTATTTGTTAAGCTCTTACTATGTGCCAAGCAGTGTTCTAAGCGCTGAATAATTATATAGTAATGATGATAATGGTATCGTAACATATAGAAGCAGCGTGGCTTACTGGATAGAGCCGGGGCTTGGTAGTCAGAGGTCGTGGGTTCTTATTCTGGCTCCATCACTTGCCAGCACTGTGACTTTGGGCAAGTCACTTCACTTCTCTGTGTCTCAGTTCCCTTATCTGTAAAATGGGGATGAAGACTGTGAACCACACGTAGGTCAACCTGATGACCTTGTGTCTGCCCCAACGCTTAGAACAGTGCTTGGCACATAGTAAGCGCTTAACAAATGCCATCATCATCATAAAAAACCTCTCCGCTCTCAGTCCCTGTTTCAGACCAGAACATTTCTCTCCAGCCTAGTCAACCCGTGTTCTGTAAACAGTACCCTGACCGTGGTCTAATAGAAAGAGCATAATCCCGGCTCCACCGCTTGCTTATTGTGTGATCTTGGGAACGCCACTTCGCTTCTCTCAATTTCCTCAGCTTATTTTTAAAATCAGAGAAATCAAGTTCACCTTCCTCACGGGTCTTCTTAGAATCAGGTCTGGAATGAAATGAGAGAGCTTTGCTCGCTCCCTCTAGACGGTCAGCTCGTTGTTGACCGGGAATGTGTCTACAGAATAGTGCTTGGTACATAGTAAACGCTCAGCAAATGACATGATTATTATTATTATTATTATTACGAATTCTGTTATATTATACTTTTCCAGTAGCTTAACTGTTCGTCACACAAGCGCTCAATAAATTCCACTGATTGATTGATTTATGTCTGCCTCCCCATGTACATTGTAAGCTCACTGGATCAGAATCAGGTCCACCAACTCTATTATATTGGACTCTTCCAATCGCTCGTTCAGTGTTCTTCATTTAGTGAGCGCTGGATACTACCAGTGATTCTCTGACTAACGTCTGCCTCCAATTCTATACTGTAAGCTCGTTCATTCATTCATTCAGTTGTATTTACTGAGCGCTTACTGTATGCAGAGCACTGTACTAAGCACTTAGAAAGTACAATTCGACAACAGATAGAGACAATCCCTACCCAACAACGGGCTCACAGTCTAGAAAGGGGAGACAGACAACAAAGCAAAAGAAGTAGACAGGCAAAAACAAAACAAGTAGACAGGGAGAAACAAAACAAGTAGACAGGCAAAAACAAAACAAGTAGACAGGAAGTGGGCAGCGAACGCGTCTACCTGCTCTGTACTAGTGTGCTTTCCCAAGCGCTTAGTGCAGTGCTATGCACCCAGTAAGCACCCACTGATTGATGGATTCTCTCCTTAGCTCTCACAATTACCCTGGTCTCAGCCACCGCACTCTCGTTCGCCAGAAACTACTCTAGATTTTTGATGGTCTTTCATTCAATCGTATTTATTGAGCGCTTACTGTGTGCAGAGAACTGTATTAAGCGCTTGGGAAGTACAAGTTGGCAACATATAGAGACGGTCCCTACCTAACAGTGGGCTCACAATCTAGAAGGGGGAGACAGACAACAAAACAAAACATATTAACCAGGTAAAATAAATAGAATAGATATGTACAAATAAAATAAATAGAGTAATAAATACGTACAAACATATATACATATACACAGGTGCTGTGGGGAGGGGAAGGAAGTAAGGCGGGGGAGATGGGGAGGGGGAGGTGGGGGAGAGGAAGGAGGGGGCTCAGTCTGGGAAGGCCTCCTGGGGTAGGTGAGCTCTCAGTAGGGCTTTGAAGGGAGGAAGAGAGCTAGCTTGGCGGATGTGCGGAGGGAGGGCATTCCAGGCCAGGGGGATGACGTGGGCCTGGTGTCGATGGCGGAACAGGCGAGAACGAGGCACAGTGAGGGGATTAGTGGCAGAGGAGCGGAGGGTGCGGGCTGGGCTGTAGAAGGAGAGAAGAGAGGTGAGGTAGGAGGGGGCGAGGTGATGGAGAGCCTTGAAGCCGAGGGTGGGGCGTTTTTGCCTAATGCGTAGGTTGCCTGGTAGTCACTGGAGATTTTTGAGGAGGGGAGTAACATGTCCAGAGCGTTTCTGCACAAAGATGATCCGGGCAGCGGCGTGAAGTATGGATAGAAGTGGGGAGAGACAGGAGGATGGGAGATCAGAGAGTAGGCTGATACAGTAGTCTCATCTGAGCCCAGAACTGGTGGCCAATACTTTCAGAACAACGTGCTGCAGAAACAAAGGAACCGGTTTTATGAACTCTTGAAAAACGTACGACTCTCATCTTCTCCAATCTCCTGGGTATCTCGCCTGCTCACAGACGGTAGGATTCCCAGTGGGCCGTTACAGTCACACTGTAGAAGTAGAAAAATTGCAAAATTGAAGGGAGAGATTGGTCCACCTAGATTTATCCGCCTAGATTTACAGTAATTATTAATATTATCATCATTGCTGTTGTACCTGTTAACCGCTCACTAGACTATTATGATACTTGTTTAGCACTCACTCTGGTATTATTATGGTATATATTAAGCACTCACTAGATTATTATTATGGCATTTTTTAATCACTTACTCTATTCTTATGGTATTTGTTAAGCACTCACTATCTTATGGGATTTGTTAAACATTCACTATCTTAATATTATTATGGGATTTTTAAGCACTCACTATATGATTATTTCAGTATTTGTTAAACACTTACTATACCATTATTATGGTATTTATTAAGAGCTCACTATATTATTATTACGGCATTTGTTAAGCACTTACTATATTACTATTATGGTATTTGTTAGGCACTCACTAGTCTTTCCTATGGCATTTGTTAAGCACTTACTATAATATTATTATGGCAATTATTAAGTACTCAAATATTATTGCAGCATTTGTTAAGCATTTACTAGATTATTATCATGGTATTTGTTAACATGCTCTATATCATTATTATGGCATATGTTAAGCACTTACTATATTATTATTATTGTGGTATTTGCTAAGCACTCACTATGTCATTATTATGACATTTGTAAGCACTTACAATATTCTTATTGTCGTTGTGGAATCTTTGAGAATGAAGGACAACTATCAATCAATCAATGGTATCTACTAAAGAATGAAGTGCTTAGTACAGTGCTAATCAATGGTATTTACTAAGGAATTAAGCGCTTAGTACAGTGCTAATTCCTCACCCGTGTACATTCTCCTATCATTTATGACAATAATAATAGTAATAATAATAATAACAGCATTTGTTAAGCTCTTCCTATGTGCCAAGCACTGTTCTAAGCTCTGGGGGATACAAGGTAATCAGGCTGTCCCACGTGGGGCTCACAGTTTTAATCCTCATTTTCCAGATGAGATAACTGAGGCCCAGAGAAGTGAAGTGACTTGCCCAAAGTCACATAGCTGACAGGTGGTGGAGCCGGGATTAGGACCCACGACCTCTGACTCCCAAGCCCAGGCTCTTTCCACTGAGCCACGTTGCTTCTCTTATTCATTCAGTCGTATTAATTGAGCTCTTACTATGTGCAGAGCACTGCAGTAAGAGCTTAGTACAGTGCTCTGCACTCAATAAGCACTTAATGAATGCAATTATGACTTCTCCTATGTACCTGAACGTGAATTCCTGGACCACAGGTTACGTGGATTGTCGAAATAGCTTTCAGAATATCGTTTGACGCATAGTAAACGTGCGCTTAACAAATTCCATAAAAACAAACAAACAAATAAACTCCAGGTGTGCCAGGAGGTTAACAAAGGCCTGGCAGGACGTGCAGTGTTTCCGATGGCTTCACTCTGTCTCTGAGCTCCTTGGCTCTCCCTGGACAAGCACCCCAACTACTAAAAGCGGTAACGGGGGTAGACATAGTGACACAAAGATGCCTCGCAACACCTCCCAACAGGAGAGGGATCAAATATCCCACCCCCTCCGCGGCTCGGTTCGTTCCGGCCTCTCGTCGAAAGGAGAGGAGGTGAAAATCAGAGATTTTCTCTCGGGGTTCCAGCGTTCGGAGAAGAGGAGGCGGACGAAATTGGTCGACTCAATTCCTCCGATCTCAGTTGGTAACCCGTACGTGAGAACCCTACGTGTTATTCTATCACTTGTCAGGTTTTCAGGAAAAGTGTTGGGTGTGGGGTTTAGCGGCCACAGCGGAGAAGCAGTGTGGCCTATTGGAAAGAGCGCGGGCCTGGGAGCCAGAAGGATCTGGGTTCTAATCCCGGCTTCGACGCTTCTCTGCTGTCTGCCTTGGACAAGTCACTTGGCTTTTCTGTGCCTCAGTGACCTTAACTGTAAAATGGGGATTAAGACTGTGAGCCCCATGTGGAACAGGGACTGTGTCCAACTTGATTATCTTGAATCTACCCCAGCGCTTAGTATAGCCCCTGGCACATATTAAGTGTTAAACATATTCCATAAAAAAATTCATTTTTCCTGAAAGGATCCAGAGAGTCTCCATGCATCTCTAGACTGCATGATCGTCTATTTATTTATTTTTATTCATTTATTACTTATTAAGCACTCCCGATGTGTCAAGCACTGTTCTAAGCACTGGGGTAATGATAATAACCATAATGATGGTATTTACTAAGTGCTTACTATGTGCAAATACTGTTCTAAGCGCTGTGGAGGCTACAAGGAGGACTCACAGTCAATTCCCATTTTACAAATGAGGTACCTGATGCACAGAGAAGTTAGGTGACTTGCCCAAAGTCATGCTGACAATTGTTGGATCCTGGATTTGAACCCATGACCACTGACTCCGAAACCCGGGCTCTTTCCACTGAGCTTCGCTGCTTCTCTTGGCTCTTGTATCTTCTCTTAGATACAAGTGAATCTGTTTGGATGCAGTTCTGGTCCCACATAGGGCTGACAGATTAGGTAGGAGGGAAGATAAGCTCAGTGAGGTCACGGAAAGTGTCTATCAATTCTGTTGTACTCTCCCAAGTCCTTAGTATAGCACACAGTGAGCGCTCAATAAATACCACCTGTTGATCGATATTGATTTGGGGATAAAGGGTGTATACTAGTGGAAAGAGCAGAGATCTGGGAGTCAGAGGGCTGGGAGTCACTTCCCTGCTGTGTGATCTTGGACAAATCACTTAAATTCTCTATGACTCAGTTTCCTCATCTATAAAATGGGCATTAAAATGTCTGTTTTCCTTTCTCTTAGACTATGAGCCCCATGTGGGAGAAGAACTGCATCTGATCTAATGATAATGATAATGATAATAATAATAATAATAATAATGATAATAATAATAATAATGATAATAATAATAATAATGGTATTTGTTCAGCACTTACCATGTGCCAAGCACTGGTCTAAGCACTAGGATAGATACAAGGTAATCAGGTTTTCCCACGTGAGGCTCCCAGTCTTAATCCCCATTTTACAGATGAGGTAACTGAGGCACAGAGAAGTGAAGTGACTTGCCCAAAGTCACAAAGCTGAGAAGTGGCAGAGCTGGGATTAGAACCCACGATCTCTGACTCCCAAGCCCGAGCTATTTCCACGGAGCCTCGATTAGACTTTATCCATTCCAGTGCTCGCTCAACAAATGCCACAAATAGTATTCAGATCTGGTGAATCGAACATATTATTATTATTATGGTATTTGCAGTCTAATAGAAAATGGATAACCTCAAACTTGCTGTGTGTCATCAATCAGTCGATCAATCAATGGTATTTATTGAGCGCTATCAATTAACCGTATTTATTGAGACCTTACTACGTGCAAAGCACTGTACTAGGCACTAGGGAGAGTATGGTGCAACAGAGTTGGTTGACATTTTCCTTTGTCCATAAGGAGTTCATAGTCTAGAAGGGGAAGCAGCCATTTATTAATCCAGCCATCAATCAATGGCATGTATTGAGCGCTGACCATGTACAGAGAAGTGTACTAAGCACTTGGGAGAGTAAAATATGTGTCACCATGATCTTGCCCACCAGTAGAAAGTAGGAATAGTAGTAAAAGTATTTACAAACAGCTTACTGTGGGTTGATTTGACACATTTGTAATGGTTAAAAATCGTTTTCTCCTACACAGCTAGGACATCTTATCTCTGGGAAGGAAATGGCCAACGCCACGGAGGTGACGGACCAGATTTCCTCCTGGTCAACCTGGCGGCCCTGACGGGAATCTCCTCATTGTCGTCGTCACCACCCTCGACCGGCGCTTCCACACCCCCATGTACTTCTTCCTCAGGAACCTGTCCGTCCTCGACCTCTGCTACATCTCCGTCACCGTCCCTAAATCCATCCACAACTCCCTGACCAGCCGCAGATAAATCTCTGTCCCGGGTTGCATCTCTCAAGTTATTTTAGTAATCACCCTTGCGGGTGTCGAGGTGGCCCGGCTCACGGCGATGTCCTACGACTTCTACACCGCCATCTGCCTCTCCCTGCGCTAAGAGGTCATCATGGACCAAGGGGCCTGTGGGAAGATGGCCGCCGCCACGCACGTGGCCACCACCTTCTCCGTCGGCTTCGGCGGGCCCAACGTGATCCGCCATTCCTTCTGTGACGCTCCCCAAATGATGGAACTCTCGGGATCCAGTGGGAACCTCCAGGAGATTGGAGTCACGGTCTTCTCCGCCATTCCGAAAATCTCATGTCTCGTCTCCATCGTCGTCTGGTACGTGCACATCTTCCGGGCCGTGCTGAGGATGCCGGCCGCCGAGGGCCGGACCAAAGCCTTCTACACCAGCCTGCCCCACCACGCTGCGGTGATTTTATTCATCTCCACGGGAAGTGTCGCCCACCTCCATCCGCCCTCAAACTCCTCCTCCAAGCTGGACCTGCTGGTGTCCGTGTACTACACGGTGTTCCCCCTCCACCCTGAACACCCTCATCTACAGCTTGAGGAACGGGGATGTGAGTGCCGCCCTGAGGAGGGTGCTGGGAGTGAGAGGATGGCTCTGAGAAACAGGGACATATGAAGTTCATCCTAGGGACAGGTACCTTTGGGGGAAAAATCCTGTAGGAAGCATGTCACCTTCTTAATAATAATAATATTGTTGGTATTTGTTAAGCGCTTACACTGTGCCAAGAACTGGTCTAAGCGCTGGGGTGGATACAAAGTCATCAGGTTGCCCCTCGTGGGGCTCACAGTCTTAGTCCCCATTTTACAGATGGGGGAACTGAGGTACAGAGAAGTTAAGTGACTTGCCCAAAGTCACACAGCTGATAAATGGCGTAGCCGGGATTAGAGCCCACGACCTCTGACTCCAAAGCCCTGTCTCTTTCCACTAAACCACGCTTCTTCTTTTCTCTTCTTCTAGGGAAGGCTCAGGCAATCAATCATTCAATTCAACTATCTTTTTTTAATGGTAGCTATTGAACACTTACTATGTGCCAGACACTGAACTAAGCGCCGGGGTAGATACAAACTCATCAGGTTGGACACAGTCTCTGTCCCACATGGTAATCACTCCCAGTTCGCTAGTGGAACCCTGAAACAAACTCCATTTGACGGTATCAATGCTATTTAGTGAGCGCGCACTGTGCACAGCACTGTACTAAGCACTTGGGGCAATACAACCCTGGTGGTAGAAACGTTCCCCGCCCACACAGAGCTCACAAACTATGTAAGCAGAATCCCCTGAACTAAACCACCCAGACCTGTAATTCTAGAGCAATGCATACACGCCTGAGTAGCAGTGTGAAGTGTGGAAAGTGCACAGGGCATGGTGTCAGAAGGCCCTGAGTTCTACTCCCGGCTCCACCTCTTGCCCGCTGTGTGACTTTGGGCAAGTCACTTCACTTCCCCAAGCCTCAGTTGCCTCATCTGAAAAATGGAGATTAAGACCGTGAACCAAACGTGGGACAGGGGCTGCATCCAACCTGATTAGTTTTCATCCGCCCTAGCCCTTAGTACAGTGTCTGGCCCATAGTAAGTGCTTAGTAACAACAACAACAAGAAGCAGGAGAAAGAATCAGAAGCAGTAAAGGGTGGTGTCTGTAAACAGAATGGCCTTTGTCTCAGCAGAAGCTAAAGCCATAAATGGAAATGAAAGACTAAACTTTTCGCAATGCACCCAGAACTTCACACATCCTGCACAGTTCTGCTAATGTTAGCTGAAACAAGAGCCAAGGAGGGAAAGAGAGCCTGCAGCCATAAGAATTGTGATCTAGCAGGAGCAGTGGGGGGAAGAATTCAGAAAGATTGAGGTCCAGCAAAAAGATGTAGATGAATAGTAATGATAATTTAATAATTTTGGTATTTGTTAAGCGCTTACTATGTGCCAAGGGCCGGGTAGATACAAGGTTGTCCCGCATGCGGCTCACAGTCTTAATTCCAATTTTTCAGATGAGGTAACTGAAGCACAGAGAAGTTAAGTGACTTGCCCAAAGTCACACAGCAGACAAGTGACGGAGCCGGGTTTCGAACCTATGACCTCTGACTCCCAGGTCCGTGCTCTTTCCACTGAGCCATGTTACTTCTCTAATTTATATATACATATATATATATATACGTATATATATATATATGTATATATATATATATACGTATATATATATATATATATATATGCAATTCTATTCATTTATATTGATGCCTGTTAACTTGTTTTGATGTCTTTCTTCCCCCTTCTAGACTGTAAGTCCTGTGTGGGCAGGGATTGTCTCTCTCTATTGCTGAATTGTAATTTCTAAGCGCTTAGTACAGTGCTGTGCACACACTAAGCGTTCAATAAATACGATTGAATGAATGGATGAATGAAGGATGATGATCAAGGAGAAGACCCTTGTTACGCTATCCACGCCATTATTCATTCATTCACTCAATCATATATAGTAATAAATCATAATAATGGTATTTATTAAGCGCTAACTATGTGCCAAGCGCCGACCTAAGTGCTGGGGTAGATACAAAGTTATCAGGTTGTTCCATGTGGGGTTTACAGTCTTAATCCCCATTTTACAGATGAGGTTACTGAGGCACAGGCAAGTTAAGTGACTTGCTCAAAGTCACACAGCTGAAGTGGCAGTACCGGGATTAATGAATTTGAGAATGCTTTGAAGTACTCAGAAGCTGATAGCTAAGGCATCTTTCTCCCAAGACTCTCTCTCAGGAGTCCCTGCACTGGTCGCCCTCTGTGCCTGACTTATTGTTATATCTGGAGGGTGGGAGAATCCCAGGGGGGCCCTCACGATCTGTGCCAACATATCGGGCGATCCCGTGCTCCAGAAATATTGGTCCCCCCCAAGCCTCAAATGTGAAGAGCACCTGGAGAGACAGTCCGGTCCTTATCTCCTGATTGCCTCTCTCAATTCCCCAAGATCCTACAGAAAGGGCAGTAGGGCCCTGGAAAGATGATGAGCTGTAGAGCAGAGGCGACGGTTAGGAATTAATTTCCTCGGGCGTCGGCCCGATCCCTGACCTTCTTTCCACCGGCCACCCACTCTTGAAGAGATTTGGAAAAAGGGGCTGGGAGATAATCCTTTCTCTGCCTCCTAGCTCAGCTGCTTCCAGCTCAGCTTCCTTCTCACCTTATCACTCACGAGACTGAGGATAGAATCTCTAACACTGAGACCTACTCAGCCCATCCAGTGAATCGTTTCTCCCGAACCAGAGTGAGAATCTGTTTGCCTTTTCTTTGCACCAGGACTGGTGATTAGGGGTGAAACAGAGACCCCCACACTCCCCCCACCCCGCACAATCTGTAGCCTCGACGGTATTTAGGAAAATGGAATTCCGGTTATATGGGCTACTAATCCAGATTATTTATTGAGCGTTCCTTTGTGCAGAGCAGGGGAAAGTGCAACATTGGGCAGGGTCCCTACTCATGAGGAGCTTATGGTTTAGTTTACCCTGTGTGGATTATTCATATTCTTATTCAGATTATTATCCCAGATGCTGAAGAAATCAGGGAGAAAGCCTAGGCCATCACTAGCCCGCAATTACGAGCCCTGACCCAGCCAGAGATGGCCCAATTCTAAATGTGAGTCCAGAAGTTGCTTGGGTGAGAGTCAAGGGAACAAATAGTGTGAGCTGAGCTTCCCATCGATCTCGGGGAGCTGGGGGTGGAAGGCGCTAAGGAAGAGCTGAGGGGTGAGAAGTAGCGTGGGCTTGCAGTCGGAAGGACATGGGTTCTAATTCTGGCTCAGCCACTTGTCTGCTATCTGCTGTGTAATGCTAGGGGCAAATCACTCCCACTTCTTTATTACTCTGTTTCCACATCTGCAAAATGGAGATCCAATGCATGTTCTACCTCCTACTTAGACTGTGAGCCTCATGTGGGACCTGATCAATCTTTTGTCTACCCCAGCGTTTAGTACAGTGCTTGGCATATAGTAAGCACATAACAACTGCTGTGTTCTTGTTTTGTCTTGTTTTGAGCTCGTTGTTGGGTAGAGATTGTCCCCACCGTGGCCCAAATTATAATTTCCAATCAATCAATCAATCGTATTTATTGAGCGCTTACTATGTGCAGAGCACTGTACTAAGCGCTTGGGAAGCACAAATTGGCAACACATAGAGACAGTCCCCTACCCAACAGTGGGCTCACAGTCTAAAAGCGCTTTCCAAGCGCTTAGTACAGTGTTCTGCACGCAGTAAGCGCTCAATAAATATGATTGAATGAATGAATGGGCGAACGAGCTAGAACTAATCCATCAGTGGTATTTATTGAGCACTTGCTGTGAAGAAAGCATTGTATTAATTGCTTGGGAAGAGTCCAATATAGCAGACCTGGTAGACATATTGGTCCCCGGAAAACGTGGTAGGGAACAGAGGAGGATTAGAAGGAGGGTCAGAGAGGTACCACGCTGGAAATATGGATAGAAAATCGAGTTTCTCTCTATTTTCTGTTCGAACCTGTTGGTATACAGAGTCCATATCCTACTTCTCCCTTTTCAGTATTACACCACCAGAAATTCCTTCTAGGAATATACGCTCAATCCGTCCTGCTTCAGGGTCAGCTACTGACTCTTATCCTGGCTCAAGAGGAGACAGAATGAAAACCCTTCCCTTTCTGAGCTGAGAAGAACCCTTGGAAGATTCTCCACTCCAGCGTAAGTATTCAAAGAGTTTCATGTTTCTTCGAGAGATCGAATTTTTCTCCCCTTTTCTCGCCCCTCTCCACATCCTACCACCCTTCTCTGGAGCCGGGGTGTCCAGAAGGGGACCCGGGACAGCAGCGTGGCTCAGTGGAAAGAGCCCGGGCATGGGAGTCCAGGGGGTCATGGGTTTCTAATCCCAGCTCCGCCACTTGCCAGCTGTGTGGCTTTGGGCAAGTCACTTCACTTCTCTGTGCCTCAGTTACCTCATCTGTAAAATGAGGATTAAGACTGTGAGCCCCCACGTGGGGGCAACCTGATTACCCTCTATCTACACCAGTGATTAGAAACAGCGCTTGGCACATAGTAAGTGCTTAACAAATATTACTTTCATTATTATTATTATTATTATTATTATCTTAGAATCGGACCTACCTGGAGGCCAATGACCCAACCTATTTCACTCCTACACCTCAGTACAGTGCTTTGTACATAGCAAGAGTGAAACAAATATCATTCCTACTACATCACTGAATCTGCACAGGGGGCTCCATCAGTGTTACTGCTGGGTGACCTTGGGCAAGTCACTTAACTTCTCTGTGCCTCAGTTACTTCATCTATAGAACAGGGATGAAGACTGTGAACCTCACGTGGGACAACCTGATTACCTTGTATCTACCCCAGCGCTTAGAACAGTTCTTGGCACATAATAAGCTCTTACCAAATACCATTATTATTATTGTTATTACTCCTACCGCGACTACTGCCTTGCTTTTTCTCTGGTTATTCTCATTCGCTTTCTCCTGTTCTTCTCTCCCTTTCATTCCTTCATACGCTTTTCTCCTTCGCTCTCTTTTCCTCCTGCTCGCTCTCATTTTTTTCTCTCGTACTCTTGCTATGTTTCTCTCTATCACTCTGTCCCTCTCGTTTTTCTCTCTCCCTCTCATTCTTTCTTGCACTTTTTTTCTCCCTCTCGCTCTGTTTCTCCCACTCTCAATTTTTCTTTCCCTCTCCCACTCTATTCCCCTTGCTCTCTCCGTCTCTTGTTTTCTCTCTCTCCTGCTCTCTCTTGCTCTCTCACGCTGTTTCCCCTTCTCACTCTGTCCCATTTTTCTCTCCCTCTCCCTCTTTCCCTTTTCTCTCACTTTTTCTCTCCTTTGTGTTTTTTCTTCCCCCCACTTTCTCTCATACGTTTTCTCTCTCTCACTTGCTTTCCCTCTCTCTCACTTGCTTTTATTCTCCTTTATGCTTTTCCCTTCACCTCCCTCTCCTATTTTTCTCTTCCTCCTCACTCTCGCACCTTTATCTCCCACTCCCTCGGTTTCCTCCTTCTTTCTTTTTCTCTCCATTTCACACTCCCTTGCTCTCTTGTTTTTTCTCCCCCTCATGATCCCCTCTCTCTCTCTGTCCCTGCCTTTTCTCGCCCTCGCGCTCTCTTTCCCTCACTTTTTCTTTGGCTTTTTCTCCCCTCACACTTTCTCTCAATCATTCCTTTTCTCTCTCTCTCTCTCTCTTTCCCTCTCACTTTATCTCTCCCTTGGAACTCTCTTTCCCTCACTCTCTCTCACAACGTTTTCCTTCCTCTCTCTCTCTTCACTCCCTCTCTCTCATTTTCCCCTCCTTTTCTTCTTTCCTACATCCTTTTTCCCATCCTCCTCTCTCTCTCCCTGCCCTCCCTCACTCTATTATTTTTTCTCTCCTCCTTCCTCTCTTCCCCTCTCCCTCTTTCTCTCATCCTTTTCAACCTCCCTGCCTCCCTCGGCTCTTCCTACAAGTATGAGGATGATGCCCGAATGACACTTCTGCAGAGAACTTTGTCTTGGTGGATTTTCTCTGCTCAGCCCCATATAGAGAAGATCCTCTTCGTGGTTGTCTTGATCTTCTACCTCCTAACCCTGGTGGGCAACACCGCCTGGATCTCCGTCGCCATGTACTTCTTCCTGTCTCACCTCTCCCTCGAGGACCACTGCTTCACCACTGACATCGTCCCCCCACTTCTATGGAACCTCCGGGGGCCCCTCCAAGACCATCATCGTGGTCGGTTGTGCGGTCCCAGCTGTACGTCGTCCTGGTCCTGGGGTCGACGGAATGCATCCTTCTGGCCGTCATGGTCTTGGACAGTCGCCGCCATCTGCCTAACCCTTCACTACACCACCGCCATGCACCCGTGGCTCTGCCAGGTCCTGGTGAGATTACCCTGGATGTGTGGGGTGGGGGACACCGCGATTCAGGCCACCGTCATCTTCCTCCTGCCCCGCTGTGGACACCAGCTACTTCCCCACTTCACCTGCGAGATACCCGCCCTGCTCAAGCTGGCTTGTGTGGACGTCCGTGCCAATGAGATCCAGCTCTTCGTGGGCACTCTGGTCCTGAATCTCCTGCCCTTGAGCATGATCACGGTCTCTTATAGGTCCATCGCCTGGGCCATGCTGAGGATCAAGTCGCCCCAGGGTTGGAGGAAGGCCCTGGGTACCTGCGGGTCCTACCTCCTGGTGGTCACTCTCTTCTACAGGTCCATCAGGGTGGTCTACATCTGGCCCAACAGCTCCTTCTCTGGGACTTTGGGCAAGTTCCTCACCCTCTTCTACACCGTTGTGGCCCCCACCCTCAACTCACTCATCTACACCCTGAGGGAACAAGGACGTAAAGGAGGAGGTAAGGAGGATTCTGGGAAAAGACCAGAGTTCAGAAAGGGCTAACATCTTGAATCATATTGGTCTAGAGTTCTGGAGAAGGGCCGGAAAGGTAGCAGCTAAAATAGGCAACTCTCCACTGAGGGAAAACAGATATCTGGACAAGAATCAGACAGTGAGAATAAATTGTGGTATCCGTTAAGCGCTTACCACGTTCCTAGCACTGGAACTAAGCGCTGGGTTATTAACAAGATAAGCAGGTCCCACATAGGGCTTACAGTCTGAGTAGACAGGAAGAACGGTATCGAGGAACTGAGGCGTGGAGAAGGTTAAGTGAGTTTCCTAAGGTCACACTGGCCCATAAGTGGCAGAGTCAAGATTAGAACACAGGTCCCTCTGACACCCAGGGCCCCATATTCTCTCCAATAGGCCAGGGCTGCTTCTCTAAAATACCCCTGGGGGCACATATCCAAGGAATCCTAAACTTCGTATCCTGAATTACGTATAACGTATACGTATGTATCTATTGATAGACACTTTATGCTACCCGGATGTGTGTTAATCAACTTTCCCACCTTCCGCTATGATTAAAGCCTAGCTTCCCCATATAGACTGCAGGATCCTTGTGGGCAGGGAAACGTGTCTATTTTATTCTCCCAAGTGCTTAGTACAGTGCTTTGCACACAGTAAGTCATTCAATAAATACCATTGATGGATAGATTAATGTCTGTCTCCCCCTTTGTACTGTAAACCCGTTGTGAGCAGAGAATATGTCTACTAACTTTGTTTTATTGTGCTCTTCCAAGCGCTCAGTACAGTGCTCTTCACACAGTGAAGCACTGAATAAATAGGATTAACTGGTTACTAAAATACCCTTAATACTGTACTATTTTCCCCTTTCCGCAGTCTAGTTTTATGCCTGTCTTACCCTGAAGATTCTTAGCTTGTGGTGGACAAGGAACGCATCTATCATCTTTGTTGGTATTGTACTTTCCCAGGTGCTTAGTACAGTGCTCTTCACACAATAAGTGTTCAATAAATATCATTGATTGATTGCATTAGGGTAGCCTGGATGAGGTTATTATATGCCCATTGTTAGGAAAAAGGAAACGATGCTTAGTGGTAAACTTATCAGTGCTTCAACAGTGCTCTCGGTGCCTACAAAGCGATTAACAAATGCCATCATCATTTATAATTATTAAAAATGTAGCTATCGGGTGTGAATATTCTGGCAATACCCGCTAGGGGTGAGACTCAGTGAAAGGGTAGAAATAAGGGTAGGACAGAAAATATTAAGGAATCCTGTTCCATTGGGACTTTCCCGAGTAATTAGTACAGTGTTTCTGTGCACAGTAAGCACTCAATAAATACCAGTGACTCATGGATTGATTGATAGTGTTGCCTAGTGGACATGAGATTCAAGGAGGACCCTTGTTCAAGTCTCTTGGTTTACTGTGTGACCTTAGGCAAGTCATTTTCCTTACTGGGCCACAGTTTCTTCATTCGGTAAAATGGGGTTAAAGATAGATTTTGTGAACCCCGTGTGAGCGCAGGGACTATTTCCATCACATAACCTTGTATCTACCCCAGAGCTTAGCACATAGTTAAGTGCAGGATAATTTTTTTAATGGGCATTTGATGAGCACTTACTATGTGTCAAGCACTGTCTCTAAGCGCTGGTAAATAGTAAATAGTTACTATTCCTTCTTATTAATGATGATAATAATAATATTGTTTCACAAGACCGATTTAATTAATAGACTCAAGTTTTCAATGACGGAGAGATAGCACATCATTTGCACTTACTCAATCTGTTCTCAATCCTGAAAATTGAAAACAATTGAAATTTAAATCTCAGCCCTAACTCAATGCCGTTCTTTTGAAATAAATCAGTTAGTGGCTAGAAATGTTTCCTAATTGGTGGGGACACGAATGACTCGTGTCAATGGGGATTTGAATAGTCATTGCCTTTCGTGAGGTTTTACCAAGATAAGCAGGCATGGCCTAGTGGAAAGAGCCCAGGCCTGGGAGACAGCGGACCTGGGTTCCCATCCCAGCTTCATCATTTGTCTGCTGTTGTGACTTTGGGCAAGTCACTTCACGTTTTCTGTGCTTCATTTCTCCCGTTCTTCCTCCTATTTAAATTGTGAAGCCCCATGTGGGGATAGAGATTGTGTCCAACCTAATTGACTTGGTAACTATTCAAGCTCTAAGAAAGAGTGTTTGACAAATAGTAAGCACCTAATAAATAATATTTTAAAAATCCCTGCCTCTGTCCCCCAAGAACATTGTGATCCATTGGCAAGAGGTGGAATGTGGGAGGTCAACGAAAGGGTTAATGATAATGTGTCATAATAATAATGATGGGGTATTGTGTTAAGCGTTTACTATGTGTCAATTACTGTATTAGCACGAGGGGGGATACAAGCAAATTGGATTCAGACACAGTCCCCTGTCGCATGTGGGGCTCACATTCTTAAATCCCCACTTTACAGATGAGGTAAAAGAGGCACAGAGAAGTGAAGTGACTTGTCCAAGGTCACACAGCAGACAGGCGGAAGAGCGGGGATTAGAACCCAGGATCATCTGCACTCCCCAGCATGTGCTCTATTCTCTGCACCATTCTGCTGCTAGGTCATGAAGATCGGTAAGCAAAAGTACTGGGACAACAAGGGTTTCCATTTCAGGGGAAGATAATAAATGTGTTTGTTAAGCACTTACTCTGAGCCAAGCACTGTGCTGAGCACTGGGGGTAGATAGACGGGTACTCAGGTCACACATCTTCCCTCTCCCCATATAGGGAGCTCACAGTCTAAGGGTGAGGGAGGAGAGGCACTGAATCCCAGTTTCTACAAGTGAGGAAACCGAGGCACAGAAGAAGTTAAGGTGAATTCTCCAAGACCACCCAGCAGACCAAGTCGTTGGAGCCAGGATTAGGACCCAGGTCTGGCGGGGAAAGAATGTCTGTTTGCTGTTACATTGGACTCTCACAAGCATTTAGTACAGTGTTCTGCACACATTGAGCACTCAATAAATCAGACTCACTGATTTGGACTCCCAGGGCTATTCGGATTCCCCAGACTGAGCCTCCATTTTCTTTTCCTCCTCCGCATCCCCGCACAGCGCCCTACTTCCTTCTCTTCCTCACAGCACTTGTATATATTTGTCAGATTTATTACTCCATTTTACCTGTTCATATTTACTATTCTATTTATTTTGTTAAAGATGTTGCATATAGCTATAATCTATTTATTTCTGACAATTTTGACACCTGTCTACATGTTTGTGTTTAGTTGTCTGTCTCCCCCTTCTAGACTGTGAGACCTGTTGTCGGGTAGGGACCGTCTCTATATGTTGGCGACTTGTACTTCCAAAGCGCTTAGTACAGTGCTCTGCACACACTAAGGGCTCTATAAATGCGATTGAATGAATTAAGGCTCTTGTTTGTGGAAGGAATACATGTCTATCAATTCTCTCATATTGTACTCTTCCAGGTGCTTAGCTGGGTGAAGTAAGCGCTCAATAAATACAATTAAACAGATAGATTTTCTGCTTTTCCATGCCCATGAATAAATCTCCTTCCTTCCTGATTCCCTCTGAACACTGCGAACATGCAAGACTGCTCTTCTTCCCACAGAATCGGAATTTCCACCTCTCGTCGGGACTCACAAAGCTGCCGGGGGCAGGGAAAACAGAGAAGACCATCTCAGCGCCTGTTCCCTGCTCAATAATGCCCTGATGGTTTAGAGTGCAAAAGGTACTTTTAATGTTCAATAGATTTTTAATGGTATCTGTAAGCGCTTACTATGTGCCAGGCACTGTACTAAGTGCTGCGATAAATACCAGACGGTTCGGTTGGACACAGTCCGTGTCCCACGTGGGGCTCACAGTTTTCCATTCGCATTTTAATAGATGAGGTGGTAACTGAGGGCCCCGAGAAGTAAAGAGACTTGCCCAAGTCATACAGCAGATTAGAACATGGGCCTGGGGACTCAGAAGGTCCTTTGTTCTAATCCCAGCCGCTACTTGGTGTTTATCCTGTACAGACAACCACGAGCGGCCCCTGCCACCTCTCCACGGCCCCGGGATGCTTCTCCCCGGGGTGATGCCCCAAGGTCAGGGCGTCCAAGAGGGTGGTAGCTCTGGTTAACCCTCTAATTGGCCCTCTTTTATTTGCGACGTCCATCATGCTGAGTGTTATATTTCAACGTGAAAGAAAAATCTCCTCTGCTATTGAACTGGCAAATGGTGTTAGGATTCATCTTTCTGGTAGTCTGCGGTTTTTTGATTATTCAGAGTGATTTGGAGGATAAGTGCAATTCTGGGAAAAGGAATCATCAAGCTTATTGAATGCTTACTGTGTGGCAGAGCACTGTACTAAATTCTTGGAGGAATACAATATAAAAGAGTTTGGTAGGACATGTTTCCCTACAAGGAGCTTACAGTCTAGAGTAATGAACCTTATCTTCAGCATCAATAAATAACCTGAGGGTCCTGCGGATGCATTAAGTCTGGAGATGGTCACTGACAGGTGATGGGAAGAAGTGAATTAGCTAAAACCTCCTTGAGAAGGTGGAATTCCAGAGGATCTTCGATGGTGAGATATCTTCGGGCTGGGGAATGAAAAGGGTGCATTCTCAAGGCCAAAGGGAAGGGGTGGGAGCCATGGGGTCGGAGGTAGGAAGCATCGAAAGTGGAGTCACCGATAAGAAGGTTCTTTTTGGAAGGTTCACTGAAATCAACCGATCTACAATCCGTTATTCATCTAGACTGTACGCTCGTTGTGGGCAGGGACTGTATCTGTTTATTATTCTATTGTACTCTCCCCAGCATTTAGTACATTGCCTCTGCACACAGTAAGAGCTTAATAACATATTACTGAACTAATTCAAGTTTCCTCTTACAAGAAGCTGCTGCAATCAGGTTCCTTTGCTAGAAGCTCTCTCTCTCTCTCCTCTCTCTCTCTCTGTTGTGTGTGTGTGTGTGTGTGTGTGTTGTTTGTGTGTGCGTGCACGCAAACTAATTGGTAGTGGAAGCAGCGAACAGTTCAGGCAGTGGGGAAGGGTTGAAGACGAAGGTAGAAAAAGATCTCCCTCCAGACTGTAAACTAGATGTGGGTAGGGAACCTCTCTACTTAGTCTGTTGGCGTGGTTGTGGGGGGGACAATCTCAGGGATTCACTTTAAATCGACCAAAATAATGTGAAAATCTGGATCTTGCCTTATTCCTGCTGTGGATATGAAACTCAAAGATCATTTTAGTTCAACAACTGTCTCCTTTCCATAGAGAATCACCAACAAATGTCTTGTTCAGTTTCTTCACTCTTCCCATCAACGAACTCTAACTTTGTCTCTTCTCTCATCCACTGCAGAAAGTCAATGCTGCTTTCCAAAAATGCCCAACATCACCAGCGGTGAGTGGACCTCTGCTGGGATTTTCGGAGGTCCGGGAGCTGCAGGCTGGTCCACACTGCTCTGTACCTCCTGGTCTAACCTGCTGGCCGTGATGGGTAATCTCCTCATCGTCGCCCTCCACCGCCACTCGACCGAGTGCCTCCACTACTCCCATGTACTTTCTTCCTCAGGCACCTTGTCAGTGGCCAATCTCTGCTACATCTCCGTCACTGCTCCCCAATCCATTCACAACTCCTGACGGACCATAGAGAAATCTCCCTTCTTAGGCTGTGGAGGCACAGGTCCTGTCTGGTGATTTCTCTTTGCAGGTGCAGAAACATTTTGTCCTCGCGTCGATGTCCTATGACCGCTACACCGCCATCTTGCCTCCCCCGAGCTACGAGGTCGTCATGAAAAGAATGGCCGGTGGGAAGATGGCGACCGGCCTCATGGCTCAGTGGGGGCCTGTTTACAGTAATGTGTTCAGCTGGGACGTTCTCCCTGTCCTTCTGTGGGTCCAACATCGGTCCAGCAGGTTTTTCTGAGACGTCCCCTTCCTGCTGAAGATCTGCCTAAGGAATACGTCGCCGTCGACGTGAGCGTCACCGCTGGGGTAGTGTAAGTCCGTCGCCTGCTTGATTTTCATCACTGTATCGTAAGATACGCATTTTCCGGGCGTACTGAGGATGCCGGCCGCCGAGGGCCGGGCCAAAGCCTTCTCCACCTGCCTGCTCCAACCTCGCCGTCATCACTGCTTTCATCTCGGCGGCGGAATTTGCCTACATCAAGTCGCCCTCGGGACTCTTCTTCGATCATGGATCTGCTGGTGTCCTTGTTCTACTCTCTGTGGTGCCTCCAACCCTGAATTCCCCTCATCTACAGCCTGAGAACCTGGACATGAAGGCCAGCCATGGGGCAGGATCCTAAAAGGTTCACTCACCCGGCCTCTGCTCTAGGGACAGAAAGTGTCTCCTTCCTTTTGCAAATCATCTCACCCCACCACTTAACCAATGAGTTTCCCTTGGACCTAGCCAGATACTTAACCTGTCATACAGGTTTCACATAAAACGCTGGACGTTGATGAATTGTCAATAGTCTGGGAGGGAGGGCGGACCAAGGCTGAAATACGACTGACAATCCAGTTTGGGGAGGCATCATGGCCTAAAGGAAGGGAGAGTACCTGAAGACTGTAAGCTCACTGTAGGCAGGGAATGCGTTTAACAAATCTGGTAAACGAACTCTCCCAATTTATTTAGTACTTCGTCAACTAGTAAATCCTGTTTGGGGGGCGGTTCTAAGTACTGCTCTGCCACCTTCTCTTCTGTGTGACCTTGGGGCGAGCCACCTTAACTTCTCCATGCCTCAGTTACCCTCAACCTGTAAAAGTGGGATTAAGACTGTGAACCCACCACCTGGGACAACCCAATGACCTTGTGTATATACCCCCCTGTCCTTAGAGCAGTGCTTGGCACATAGGAAGTGCTTAACAAATACCATATTTTTTTAAAAAATTTTATCATGGCCTAAAGGAATGTGAATAGCTCTAGACCTGTAGGATCATTGAGAGAGACAGGGAACATGTCTACCAACTTTGTTATATTGAACTTTTCTAAGTGCCTTAGTACATTGTTGGGCCCAGAGAAAGTCCTCAATAAATATGATTGATTGAGACGAATTCTGATGGGCCTGCTCTGCTACTGGCCTGCTTTGTGACCTACGGGCAGTGACTTAACATCCCTAGGATCTCTCTTCCTCTTACACTCTGAGCCCCTGTGGGACAGAAATTGTGTCTGAACTGATTATTTTGTTTTCTACTCCAGCAGGTGGAACAATTTAGGCACACAACTTCTTAATAAATATTGATAATGATATCATTATTAGTAATGACTATGAAAATAATAATGATCGCTCTTTAAGCATGACTCTGCTGGGAATGAAAGTTGAAAAAGGGAAGAAAGGATGACTGCAAACTCCATCTGTCTTGTCAAATCCTTCGTCACTCATCAATCCATCTTTTCTTCCCTTCCATCCGTCCATCCTTCTAACCATTCACCTATCCATCCAAGCCATTCCATCCATCCATCCATCCATCCATCCAGAGCAGGGCTTGGTAGTCAGAGTCGTGGATTCTAATCCCAGTTCTGCTACCTGTCTGCCCATGTGACCTTGGGGCAAGTCTCTTCATTCCTGTTGGGCCTCAGTTCCCTCAGCTGTAAAAATAGTGGTTTGAGACTGTGAGCCCATTGAGGACAGGGACGTTGTCTGACCGAATTTACATGTATCCACTCCAGCGTTTAGTATCAGTGCCTGACTCATAATAAACACTTATCAAATAACACAATATCATTAGTTTTATTGTTTATTATTATTATTATTATTAAGATGGGGAGGGGGGCTTTTTACACAGGCCAGGGACCGAGGACAATTAAGCATTCCTGAGACAGGGAAGCACAAGGAAGCAGCATTGCCCAGTTTGATAGGAACAAGGACCTGGGAGTCAGAGGGAACTGGATTCTAATTCCGCCTCCACCGCTTGTCTGCCATGTGACCTTGGGCAAGTCACTTCACTTCTTGCCTCAACCTACCTCATCTGTTAAAATGGGGATTAAGACTGGAAGTCCTATGCAGGGCAGGGACTCTGTCCAACCTGGACTAGCTAGTGGGGTACCTTCAGTGCTTAGACGGTCCCTGGAGAAATAGTAAACACTACCAAGTACCATTATGAAAAAAAATTAATCAGGGGAAGGTCCCGTGGAATTAATAGAGTTTCAGGAAAGGAGTTTGTAAGATGGGAAATCCTGTGGTCTGGTGGGATATGAAGGGAGAGGGAATTAAAAGCGGGGGAAAGGGTGGTGAGGGTAGGGGTCTGAATGGGGGGGGAGGTTGGGAACGAGGCACAGTGAGATGGGTGTGCTTGGGGAGGAAGGAGAATGCAGATAGGAATTCAGAAGGGGAAAATAGTATTTATTGAGCGTTTAATATGTGCAGACCTTGGTAGTAAGCGCTGGGAGAGTACGATATAACAATATAACATGGGTTGGTAGCCACATTCCCTGCCCATGATGAGTTTACAGGCTAGAGGGGAATGTCCAAGTTGGATTGCTTGCATATTTTAGATGGTCCCAAGCCCTGGAATGCTGATGAAGCTCCAAACCTCAGAGCTTAAACAGAACGCTATTATTAATCACTGAAACGGAATGATGATTAAGGTCTGCTGATGTTGTCATGGAAGGAGTCCCAGAGCGGGAACCACACGGGAATGGTCAGTTATTTAAGATGTTGGGGGCCGGGACCAAAGGGTGCCCGCGATCCAGGCTTCTGAGATCCCCGGAAAGTCAGCCGCCTCAGTGTGAGAGCTCTGGGCCCGTCCTCCCACGGGGAATTTTCCCAGGAAAATAATCCGTGCCCGTCGTCTGAGGGGACGGCGCAGCCAGCCGGAGATCTGAGAGGGGGGGGAGGAACTATCCTGACAGATCTCACCCTTCGCCCAGACCTTCCTGTCACTTCCACCCCGTCTAGGACGACGAGGATGGAGCTAGCCCTCTCTCTCAGCAGAGGTCCGGCGCTCGCCAGCCCAGGACAGGCGCCGGTGAGTCCGGAGAGGAGCAGGGGAAAAGTGAGTGAAATTTCAATGGGGAACTGGGATGACCCAGGGTCAGCGTCACAATTTATCTAAAATTAAAATCAGTTGTAGTTTAGTGGAAAGCGGCACGACGGCCTGGGGAATCAAGAGGACCCGGGGTTCTACTCCCCGCCTCTGCCCACTTGCCAGCTGTGTGACTTTGGCAAGTCACTTAACTTCTTTGTGCCTCAGTTACCTCATCCGTAAAATGGGGACTAGGACTGTGTGCCTCATGTGGGTCAGGGACTGTGTCAAATCCAATTTGCTTGTATTCCCCCCCCCGTTTGCTTAGTACAGTGCCCTGCACATAGTAAGCCCTTAACAAATACCATAAAAGATTCCGAGAGTAATAGCTTAGTTGATAGACTCAATTTTGTTTCGGCTGGAACGTGTTTTGCCTAGGAAAGCCGTCCTGATAATTTGCCAACTTCCTGTCTATACTACGAGTCTGTTTGGATGCAGTGTGCTGTGTTGTAGGAAGAAAGTGGCTTGTGTGTAAAGTGTCTGAAAAAAGTGAATTGTTCAGCACCAGCCTTCCTTTAAACAAATCGTTTTGTGATTATACAACCCCTGCATTCTAGATTTTCATAGCCAAAATCAGTCAGTGGAACATTTTGACTGCACACAGTGTTCGTGTGCAGAACACTGGACACAATTCTCTGCTGATGTTTCAGAATAAAACAGACATCATTCGACGTGGAAATTTTCCGTTTTGTCCTGAATTTAAGACAGAAGGCAGGGCGAAATGGACGAAACCATAACCTTTCTAGAGTGACGTTGGTTGTGGGCAGGGAACGTGTCTACCAACTCTGGTTGTAGAGTGAACTCTCCCAAGTGCTTATAGTACAGTTGCTCACGCACACAGTAAGAGTTCAATAAATAGCATTGATTGATTAATGGATTGATTGAGGTGTTATCCCCGGACAAAGGCATTATCTTGCCATGAGAATTTCTCCCCTGAATGTTTTTAATACCCTGTCTGAAATCAGGTCCTATCATGATGCCCAAGGACATCTTGCAGAACATGCCCAGCAACTCCACAGTGAGGGGAATTTCTGGCTTCTGAGATTTTCGGAGATCCGGGAGATGCAGCTGGTCCACGCCGCGCTGGTTCGTCCTGGTCTACCTGGCGGGTCCTGTCGGGGAATCTCCTCATCGTCGGCCGGTCATCGTCCTCGACCGGCGCCTCCACCCCCCATGGTACTTCTTCCTCAGGAACCTGTCCGTCTTCGACGTCTGCTACATATCCGTCACCGTCCCCAAAATCCATCCACACCTCCCTGAACGACCGTACATCCATCTCTTTCCTGAGCTGTGCCACTCAGGTCTTCGCGGGTGGTTTTCTTTGAAAGGACAGGATATTTTGTCCTCATGGTGATTGTCCTTTGACTGGGCTCTCACATAACACGCGCCAATCTGCCTCCCCCTGTGCTACGAGGTCGTCATGAACAGAATGGCCTGTGGGAAGATGGCGCCTCCTTGTGGCTCAGTGGGGGCCTGCTTGGAGTCTAGCTTTCAACCTTCGAACCTTTTTCCTGTCCTTCTGCGCGGGTCCAAACATTGTTCAGCAGTTTTTCTGTGACATCCCTCCCTGTTGAAGATCATCTGTTTCCGAGGGACCATAGAAGTCCCGGGGACTCCGTTCCCGAGAGGCCCGCCCGCCATCACACCACGCCGGCCTTGCTGCTCCCCAGTAGGATCCTCTCCGCAGAGCGCCGCCATAGAAGGCACGGGACGCCGTTCCCGATAGGCCCCGCCCAACATCACACTACGCGCGGGCCCCGCTGCTCCGGAAGAATCAATGTCCTCCGGACGCCGCCGCGAGTGGCCGGGGCTCTCCCCACACCCCCACCCTCCGTCTGTCCGTCCCCCAGCCGCCCGCTATCCGGGTGCATATGACTCGTGGCCGTGTTCTTGGCGCCCCCCCACCCGCGCATCTACATTCCCCTCCCGACCACACCGAAGGCCTTGGCTGGGCCCCCACCCCCCATCTCATCGCTACAACTCACCTCTAGAAACCACCTCCACTCTATCCCAAGTTGCCAACTTTGGATAGCAGGACATTGTGTCCCGCTACTAGATCGTGGAATATTGGTTTCCCCTGCTTGGTTCACGAATCATAGTATCCCCTTACTCGTCTGTGGATAATTGTGTCCCCCCTGCTTCCACCCGCGCCCCCCACCGCTTAAGCGACCACTCTTGAAGAGCCCCCAATTACCCCAAACCTACCTTCCAGGTCCAGACCTAACTGCATTTCCCCCTCCGAACCCCGCCCCCGGGAAAAAGGGCCCTTGTTATCACCAAGTTACATTAACGGACAACCTCATTCGCACCTACTCATCCCTCCCATGCTATTTGCTGTTCACTTCTCTCCCCAAGCATCTCTGCTCCTGACCCCCCTTAACAGTTTCCACCCTACTCTATGAAGCTGCCATCCATAGGACCCCATCCTCCTCCACCTCCGAGACAAGTTGCCAGGCGCCCCGGGATTCTGCTTGCCATTTAACCTCTTTGACCTGATTTGACTGATCTATGGACAATTCATGGTCGCTTCTACACGTATAATTGTTAACTGCTCTTCTGCGATGTGTCATCGTCTGCTTATTTTATTATTCCCATTGATTGTTACTATTGCTAACGTCTCTCAATGATGTCCATCACATGCTTATTTTACTGGCCATCGTATGTGAATCGTTAACGGCTGTCTGCGATATCATCATCTGCTTATTTTGTGCCATCGTATTAGTAGTTGTTATCTTCTCTCTGTGACATCATCATCTGCCTATTTTATTATTGCCATAGCATGTTAATTGTTAACTACCCTCTGGGACTCCATCGCCTACTTATACATGCTACTGTTTTATTGCTTCTGAATTTCAATTGTTAACCCTCCCGCTGTTCTGTCATTTACACCATGACTACCAATTCTCTTTGCTCCCAACTGCCATTCCCATTCCTCAAATTCCCCTTCCTTCTCTCCCCACGCAGCTTTTTCCCTCTCTTTTCCCCACCACCACCGATCCCCCCTCAACCCTTACCCAGGATCCCTCTGTACCAGAGGCCAACCCTCAACGTCCTCCCTCCGAGCCCCCTCCCTCCCCTCCATCCAAGCCCCCACCCCACCCCCAGTTCTTCATTCCCATCGCACCCCCTCTTCCCACTCTCCCCACCTAGGCCCCCGCCTACTCATCCCAATCCAAACCCTCCCCACCCCTCGCAACCTTCACCCCCGTCCCCTCCCTCCAAGCTGCTGCCTAGTGTGGTCTCTGGAACACCCCGCTCCGTTATAGTAAGCTCCCTTCATCCTGCACTATTCCTTTCCCAGGTCTCTACTCCTCCTCGCCCTAACTGAAACTATGGCTGTCTCCAGACGACACGGTCTCTCTTGCTGCTCTCTCCAGTTGGAGGCCCTCTTCTTCTCCCACTCCCCCAGGATCTCACCGGAAAAGGAGGGAGGTGTCGGTTTCCTTCTCTCGCCCCACAATGTCGCTTTCGCACTATCCCTCCTCCCCCTTCCCTTTCCTTCCCTTCCTTTGAAGCCCACATTATTCGCCTCTACCACCCCCTCCAGATTCTTGTAGCCGTCATCTACCGCCCCCCTCACCCGGCCCCACCTCGAACTTCTTTAACGATTTTAACCCCTTCCTCACTTTCCTTCTCTCCTTTTCCATGCTCACTCTGATCCTCGGAGACATCTACATCCACATGGATATCCCTGGTGACTCCTCCGCCGCCCCCCTTCTATCTCTCCTTGATGCTGCCAACCTCTTGCTCCACCCCACCTCGCCCACTCACCAACGTGGTCACAACTTCGACCTCATCATCCCCTACCGCTGCACTATCTCCACCCTCACCCACTCTGAAATCCCTCTCTCTGATCATAACCTTCTCACCTGCCTCCTCACTCACACTCCTCTCCCATGTAAATCTATATCACTTCCTCACAGAGACCTCCGCTCTCGCAACCCCATCCATCTTTCTGAACGCTTCACACCCCACCTCGCCTCTCTTTCCTCTCTACCCCAATCTTGATTATCAGATTACTCCTCTCAACTCTACCCTCCCTACGCAACTCGACCCCCCTCTCTCCTTTTCCCTTCGCTGGACTACCGAACACACAGCCCTGGATCACTGCCATTGTCCGCTTCCTTTCGCTCTCATGCTGAAGCTGCTGAACGCTGCTGGCGAAAGTCTAAACACCATGCCAACCTCGTTCACTTCAAGTTTATCCTTCTCCTGTCTTAACTCTGTCCTCTTCTCTGCCTGACAAAATTATTTCTCCTCCCTTATTGACACCCAGGCCCATCATCCCCGTCATCTCTTCGTACAATTAACTCCCTTCTCAGGCTTCCTGTTCCTCCCCCTCCTCCTTCCCACACCCCCACGATCTGGCTTCCTACTTCATAAATAAAATTAAATCCATCAGGGTTCTGAGCTCCCCAAAGTCACTCCTCCCCCTCGCCAACCCCCCGGCTTTCACCCGTCTCCACCTACCTCTCCCATTCGTCCCAGCAGTATGCTCAGATGAGATCTCCTCCCTCCTCTCAAGTGTTACTCCTGTGCTTCAGACCTCATTCACTCTCATCTTATGAAATCCTTCGCTCCGTCCCTTCTCCCCTCCTTAACTTCCATCTTCAACAGCTCACTCTCCACTGGTTCCTTCCCCTCTGCCTTTCAACATGCCCACGTCTCTCCCAGCCTAAAAAAACACTCCCTCCTACCATTCCTTTCCAAACTCCTTGAATGAGTCGTCTACACGCGCTGCCTCGAATTCCTCAACGCCACCTCTCTCCTCGACCCCCTCCCACCTGGCTTCCGTCCCCTACCTTCCACGGAAACTGCCCTCTCAAAAGTCACCAATGACCTCCTGCTTGCCAAATCCAACGGCTCCTACTCTACCCTAATCCTCCTCGAACTCTCATCTGCCTTTGACACTGTGGACCACCCCCTTCTCCTCAACACGCTATCCAACCTTGGGTTCACAGACTCTGTCCATTTTTGGCTCTCCTCTTATCCCTCCGGCTGTTCATTCTCAGTCTCTTTTAAGGGCTCCTTTTCCCCCCTCCCATCCCCTACTGTAGGGGTTCCTCAAGGGTCAGTTCTGGGGTCCCCTTCTGTTCTCTATCTACACTCACTCCCCTTGGTGAACTCATTCGCTCCCGCGGCTTCAACTCTCATCTCTACGCTGATGACACCCAAATCCTTTAGGACTTGTGAGCCCCTTTTAGAGCTGTGAGCCCCCCCCCTTTTTAGACTGTGAGCCCACTGTTGGGGTAGGGACTGTCTCTATATGTTGCCAATTTGTACTTCCCAAGCGCTTTGTACAGTGCTCTGCACACAGTAAGCGCTCAATAAATACGATTGATGATGATGATGATGACACCCAAATCTACTTTCTCTGCCCCTGATCTCTCCCCCTCCCTCCAGGGCTCGTATCTCCTCCTGCCTTCTAGGACAACTCCATATGGATGTCTGCCCGCCATCTAAAACTCAACATGTCCAAGACTCAACTCCTTATCTTCCTTCCCAAACCCTGCCCTCCCTGACTTTCCATCACTGTAGACGGCACTACCATCCTTCCCGTCTCACAAGCCCGTAGCCTTGCTATCATCCTCGACTCTGCTCTCTCGTTCACCTTTCACATCCAATCCGTCACCCAAACCTGCAGGTCTCATCTCCGCAACATCGCCAAGATCCACCCATTCTTCTCCATCCAAACCGCTACCCTGCTCGTTCAATCTCCCATCCTAACCCGACTGGACTACTGCATCAGCCTCCTCTTTGATCTCCCATCCTCCTGTGTCTTCCCACTTCAATCCATACTTCACGCCGCTGCCCGGGTTGTCTTTGTCCAGAAACGCTCTGGGCATGTCACTCCCCTCCTCAAAAATATCCAGTGGCTACCAGTCAACGTACGCATCAAGCAAAAACTCCTCACTCTCGGCTTCAAGGCTCTCCATTACCTGGCCCCCTCCTACCTCACCTCCCTTCTGTCCTCCTACAGCCCAGTCCGCACCCTCTATTCCTCTGCGGCTAACCTCCTCACTTTGCCTCGTTCTCGCCTGTCTCGCCGTCGACCCCCGGCCCATGTCCTCCCCCTGGCCTGGAATGCCCTCCCTCTGCCCATCTGCCAAGCTAGCTCTCTTCCTCCCTTCAAGGCCCTACTGAGAGCTCACCTCCTCCAGGAGGCCTTCCCAGACTGAGCCCCTTCCTTTCTTTCCCCCTCCTCCCCCTCCCCATCACCCCGCCTTACCTCCTTCCCCTCCCCAGAGCACCTGAATATATGTATATA
This sequence comes from Tachyglossus aculeatus, assembly GCF_015852505.1. Classification (NCBI taxonomy): domain Eukaryota; kingdom Metazoa; phylum Chordata; class Mammalia; order Monotremata; family Tachyglossidae; genus Tachyglossus; species Tachyglossus aculeatus. Next base: position 3,382 of record NW_024044965.1, on the reverse strand, counting down.
TGTTTGCACATATTTATTTCTCTATTTATTTATTTTATTGTACATATTTATTCTATTTATTTTATTTTGTTAATATGTTTTGTTTTGTTGTCTGTCTCCCCCTTCTAGACTGTGAGCCCGCTGTTGGGTAGGGACCGTCTCTATGTGTTGCCAACTTGTACTTCCTAAGCGCTTAGTAGAGTGCTCTGCACACAGTAAGCGCTCAATAAATACGATTGAATGAATGAATGACCAGGTCGCAATCGACGTGAGCTCACCCCCGGGTTAGCGTTAGACTTCGTCTGCTTCGTTCTCTCATCATTTCGTATGCTCGCATCTTCCGGTCCGTGCTGAGGATGCCTCCTGCCGAGGGTCGAGCCAAAGCCTTCTCCATCTGCCTGCCCCACCTCGGCGTCGTCACTCTCTTTGTCACGACTTTTTTCTGTGCTTACTTGAAGCCACCCTCACATTGCCCTGGCTCAGTGGAAAGAGCCTGGGCTTTGGAGTCAGAGGTCATGGATTCAAATCGCGGTTCAGACACTTGTCACCTGTGTGACTTTGGACAAATCACTTCACTTCCCTGTGCCTCAGTTACCTCATTTGTAAAATGGGGATTAAAACTGTGAGCCCCATATGGGAAAACCTGATTACCTTGTAACCTCCCCAGGGCTTAGAACAGTGCTTTGCACAAAGTAAGCACTTAATGAATGCCATTGTTATTATTATTATCATTATTATTATTATTATTATTATTATTATTACTCGACCTTCTGTTGCTCGTGTTCTACAGCGTGGTGCCTCCTCCCTGAACTCCTCATCGACACCCTGAGGAACAGGGACGTGAAGGCCGCCCTGGGGACGGGGCTAGGCAAGGAATGGCTCCATCTTGGGGACATGAAGTCACCATTCGTTCCCTGCTGGAGTTAACATGGCCATAGTGAATGACCCAAATATCTTTCAGGGACCAGGTCTTTGTGTGTTTCACACCCACAGACCACCCTAGGGGAAGGGAAAACCGTCTACAGCACTTATTTAAATCATGCTCCTCGTTTCCACGGACAGACTGGTTCAGAGTGGATTCGCCTTCTGCCTCCTGAGCTAAACGCCACACTTCGAAGGAGGGCACAAGTCTTAACGGAAGCTGACACTCAGAGTCGTACCTTTGTCAGTCGGACTTGATTTTCCCCGGGAAATAATGTTATCGGTGGGTGATTAGCTCTTGAATTGACTCATCCCCGTGCTGTGGAACCCCATGTGAAACTTCTAAACTTCACACTGCACAATTACCATGTTGCAGAATGTATCTGGCTCCTATTTTTGCATTTCTTTACTGTGTTACATGTCTAAATGTGTGTGTGTGTGTGTGTGCGCGCGCGCGCGTGTCTGTATGTGTGTGCACAGTATGGCTCAAACAAAATTAATTTTTCCCCAGAGAACTTAATTATTTTTTGTTTTGTTTTTGTCTTTTTACTGGCACGCAGAGTGATCAATCAATCAATCCATGCTTTTTTGTGTTGTTTTTTTTTTCTAAATGGTATTTGTAAAGACCTTACTATGTGACAAGGACTGCAGTAAGCACTTGGGTAGATACAAGGTAATCAGGTTGGACAAAGTCCCTGTCCCTCCTGGGGTTCATGGATGTAGTCCCCATTTTCCAGATGAGGTAACCGAGGCCCTGAGAAGTGAAGTGACATGCCCAAGATCATACAGCAGACAGGTGACAGAGCTGGGATTAGAACCTATGAACTTCTGACTCCCAGACCCGGGCTCTAGTCACTAAGCCAACCAGGCACCACACCTTCTGAAGCAGAGTTCAGCCAGTATCACTCACTGTTCAGGACTAACTCTCAAAGTACACGAAAAGATCTGCGAGGAGGCATGGCCTATTGGAAATAGCAGGGGCCCAGAAGTCAGAGGACCTGGATTCTAATCCTAGCTCTGCCAATCACCTGCTGTGTGACTTTAGGCAAGTCACTTCATTTCTCCATTCCCCAGTTTCCTCATCTGTAAAACGGGAATTCAACGATAGAAATAATAATAATTATAGTATTTGTTAAGCGCTTATTACGCAACAAACACTGTTCTAAGTGCCTCTCTTCCCCCCCCCCACCCACTTATAATGTGAGCCCAGTATGGAACCTGATGAAGCAGCATGGCTCAATGAAAAAAGCACGGGCCTGGGAGTCAGAGGTCACGGGTTCAAATCCCGTTTTTGCCAATTATCAGCTGTGTGATTTGGGGCAAGCCACTTAACTTCTCTGTGCCTCAGTTACCTCATCTGTTAAAATAGGGATGAAGACTGTGAGCCCCACGTGGGACAATCTGATCACCTTGCATCCCCCAGCTCTTAGAACAGTGCGTTGCACATAGTAAGCGCTTAACAAATACCATCATTATTACTATTATTATCCCCCAGGGCTATACCCGAGGTCAGGGCGGACAAGAGGGTGGTGGCCCTGGTCGCCCTCTATGTCCTTCTCTACGGGCAGCAGTCCATCATGCAGAGTGTTATACTAAACGTGAAAGAAAAATCTCCTCTGCTGGTTAACTGACTGCCAAATGGGATTAAAGTTTACCTTTCCGATCGTCTGCCCGTTTTTGATCAGAGCAACCGGGAGATACGTGCAATCTGGAAAAAGGAATCACCTGGTTCCAACATAGATTTTCCACAGATTCCTAGGGAAGCTGCCTGGCCTCCACTCCAATTAAGTCCTGCTCGGGTAAAGAGACGGGGTATCTTGATCCCAGAAAGCCAGGAGAAGCTGTGTGGCCTAGTGGATAGAGTACGGAAGGACATGGGTTCCAATCCCGGCTCCCCCACTCGCCTGTTGTGTGATCTTCAGCAAGTCACTTCACTTCTCTGAACCTCAGTTACCACATCTGTAACATGGGTATTAAGACTGTGAGCCCCACGTGGGACAGGGACCTGTCTGACCCAATTTGCTTGTATTCACTCCAGCTCTTAGAACAGTGCCCGGCACATAATAAACGTTTATCAAATACCACAAATATTATTCTTGTTATCATTATTATTAAGGATGGAGAGGGGGGCCTTTACACAGGCCCAGACGAAGACAATTAAGCACCCTGAGACAGGGAAACACAGGGAAGCAGCATAGCCCAGTTGATAGAGAATGGACCTCGAAGTCAGGTACCTGGGTTCTAGTTCTGCCTCCACCGCTTGGGGATCACATGGGAATGGGCAGTTATTTAGGGTGTGGGGCCAGAACCACAGGGAGCCCACGATCCTGGCCTTCCGAGATTCCCGGACAGTCAGCTGTCTCAACGGAGCTCCGGGCCCGTTCTCCCACGTGGCCTAGTGGGTAGAGCCCGGGCCTGGAGGTCAGAAGGTCACGGATTCTAATCCAGGCTCTGCCACCTGTCTGCTCGGTGACCTTGGACA
>NW_024044964.1:0-85553 GCF_015852505.1 Tachyglossus aculeatus | reverse complement strand
CCAGTTGTACATTACTCGAGGATTGGCCTCTCCTGCTGGAAATAAAACTCCTTGAGGGCAGGAGCTCACGTGTGCTCTGTGTAGCGACCTCCAGCAATATGTCCACAAATGATGATGATGATGATGATGGTATTTGTTAAGCGCTTACTATGTGCAAAGCACTGTTCTAAGCACTGGGGGTGTACAAGGCGGTCAGGTTGTCCCATGTGGAGCTCACAATCCCAGTCCCCATTTTACAGATGAGGTAACTGAGTCACAGAGAAGTTCAGTGGCTTGCCCAAGGTCACATAGCCGACAAGTGGCGGAGTAGGGATTAGAATCCATGACTTCTGACTCCCAAGCCCGTGCTCTTTCCACTGAGCCATGAGTCACTTGATTTCGCTTAGTACAGTGCTCTGCACATAGTAAGCGCTCAATAAATGCTATTGATTGATTGATTGATTCTCTGTGCTCCAGTTCCCTCATCTGTAAAATGGGGATTGAGATGTTACCAAGGGATTCATTTCTATCCTCCTGTCGACCTCACGGATGGATTGCTCAGCAATAAGGCCCGGACCAAAGATTCAATCCCCGACCTCCATTCCCCACCCTCCAGCGTGAAACTCTTCTAATTCTCATCTCATTTCCTCTTCTCCTGCTCTCTTCTGTGTCACCTTTGCCCACCCTTTATGGATCCCTCAGCCCCACACACTTATGTCCATATCTGCAATTTATCTATATTACTATCTACCCCTCTAGAGACTGTAAGGTCATTACGGGCAGGTCTACCAACTCTGTTTATATTGACCTCTCCCCAGTTCTTTGTACAGTGTGCTTGCTGCACACACTACGTGCTCAATAGAAGCAATGATGGATTTCTCCAGCAGACACTTCCTGGCTCACTAACTCTGAGAGCAGGTGACAGGAACTCTCTGTTGCTGCCAACACCAGCAGCTCACCAGGGTTTGTGCTTCTGTTGTCTCAGCAGAGTAGTGAGCACTGGGAATGGGGGTTGATCGGAAGATGAGGAGGAGCAGCAGCGATTTTTTTTAGGTGGTATTTGTTTAGCACTTACTATGTGCAAGGCACCGTACGAAGCACTGGGGCAAATACAAGCTGGTCAGGTTGGACACAGTCCCTGTCCCACATGGGGCTCACAGTCTCAATCCCAATTTGACAGATGAGGGGACCAGGGCACAGAGAAGTGGAGTGACTTGCCCGAGGTAACACGGCAGACCAGTGCGTGCCAAGCACTGTACTAATGGGTGTGGTGGTCACAGGGTAATCGGGTTGGGCACAGACCCCATTCATAATAGTGCTTTAAGTCTTAACCCCCATGCTACAGAGGAAGATTAGTCCTCATTCTCTTATTTCTCACTGAAACACTGGTTCCCTACTAGCAAGCTCACCAAAATCACATCATTGGTGAACTTTGCAATTATCAACCAGTGTTTCAATGGGAATGAGGTCATTTCCACCTGTGTAGTCCTTCCTAGCACTCAGAAAAGTGCTTGGCATATCGGAAGTGCTTATTCCTGCTATTACCTCTCTTAATGTCTTCTCAAGAAAGACCATATCTGTCTTCACAGAAGGACTTTTATACAGTGAGCGCTTGTATTTAGGAATGTCTCTACAAAGAACCCTTCACTCTGAAAAATATGGGGCTCACAGATGAGGGAACCGAGACACAGAAAAGTGAAGTGACATGCCTAAGTTCACACAACGGGCAAGCAGCAGCACTGGGATTAGAATCCAGGTCCCTCTGACTCCCAAGCTCTGGCTCTGTCCATTAGGCCACGCTGCTTCTGTATTTCTTACACTGGCATTTTCCATATATTATAGAATGCCCTGGCTTGACCTATATGGAGTTTGATTCAATCTCTCCTACGGTGCTTGATTCAATCTTTTCTTGTCCCAAAGGTTTCCTGGGTTATCCATATGTGTGGTCTCAACACTCATCTGTTACAACTGTCTTTGATCTGTAATTCTACCTTCGGTCTACTACTCTCTGAGTCCAAGTAGATTCTTCAGTGGGAGATTGAAATTTACTACTACTCCTTTCACATTTAGGAGGTCTTTGAAACCTTCCAGTTGTCCATTTCAAATTTCAGTGTAACCGGTGTTTCAAACCTATAGATTTATTCTTGCCACATTGTCTGCCAAGGTAACCGTGAAGACGATAGTGATGATGCTAGTGATAATAATAATAACCGTAGCATCTGTTGAGCGCTTACAGTGTGCCAAGCACTGTTCTAAGCGTTGGGGTAGATACAAACTAATCGAGTTGGACGCGGTCCACATCCCACATGGGGCTCACGGCCCTAATGCCCATTTTACAGATGAGGGAACCGAGTCACAGAGAAGTGAAGCGATTTGCTCAAGGTCCCACAACAGACATGTGGCAAGAGCCGGGATTAGAACCCATGACCTTCTGACTCCCAGGCCTGGGTTCTATCCACTTGGCCATGCTCTGGAAGTCCAGCCCGAACAGCTCTAGGGGGACCAGTGCTCCCCTTGCCCCCGAAATGCAGTCCAGGACCCTGGGCTGGCATGTTGCCTGTGGTCTGTGGGCAGACCGTGGGCTCTGAGCCCATGGTTGGGCCAACTGACCCAGAGCGGCTTGGCTTAAACCAAGAGGAATTTTCATTTCCTCTTATCGGTCGATCACTGAGCGCTTATTACGTGGAGAGCACTGTACTATGGCCCTTCTCAGGGTCACGCCTAAAGAGTTTTCAGAATTCTACCGGTCTCTATTACCAGAAGGAGAGTCAAGCAGAGGCATACCATTCCATTCCTAGCTTGGGCTGTGGCTAGCGAGTAGAAAGCAATCTGCTACAAGTCAAAACTCACCTGTGCCGGGCAGCAGCGGCATGGGAGAGAGTTGAGGGCGGAGACTCAAGTTTACTGTGCGAAAGGCGGCAATGGTAAACCCCTTCCGTATTTTTATGAAGAAAACTCTAGGGATATACTACCAGAATGATTGCAGATGGAAGAGGGGCGTTCTGGGAGAGACGTGTCCATGGTGTCGCTATGGGTCGGAGATGATGATGACGAATGATGACGACGATGATGAAGATATTTATTAAGCCCTAACTATGGGCCAAGCATTGTTCTAGGCACTGAGGTAGATACAAGATAATGAGGCTGTCCCATGTGGGGCCCACAGTCTTCATCCCCATTTTACAGATGAGCTAACTGAGGCAGAGAGAAGTTAAGTGACTTGCCTAAGGTCACACAGCAGACAAGTAACTCGACAGCTTAAGACAACTGTACTGTGGCTTGGGAGAGTACCCGAAGCCCTGCCCTGGTTCGTACCCTCTGCTCTGGGTGGGGCAGGGGCCCTCTGCCTCCCTGAAATCACAACCCTGTGGAACACTCTCTCTCTGTCTCTTTCTCTGCCTCCCTCTCTTCTCTCTGTATCTGTATGGATCTCTTCTCTCTGTATCTGTATGGATCTCTTCTCTCTGTGTCTCTCTCCCTTTCTTTCCCCCCACCCCCCAACCCGCCGCCGCCGGATCCCAGAGCTCTGCATCCTGGGGAGGGGACTGCTTTTGGTGCCGGCCCCATTGGTCAGGGGCTCTGGCTTGGTGGGACAACGGGGCCCTCCCTGCCAATACAACTGCTACCTTCACATACCAGGCCAATGACTTCACTTCCTCCTCCCCCTCCTCCTCCTCCTCCTCCCTTGGCTTTCACGGGGTCCCCTATCCTGCCAGCTCTCTGGCCAAGCTCCAGGCAAGGCACAGGTGGGTTCCTCATGAACCAACCAGATGGAGCATGGGCTGGGCAACCCACCCTGCCCCCTTCGTGCCCCCACCACAGCTTCTGCCCTCCCCAGTTCCCCAAGGTCTTCCGGGGGTCCGGCCAGCCAGAGCCCAGGCCTGGGAATGAGAAGGACCTGGGTTTTAATCCCGACTCCACCACATGTCGGCTGTGGGACCTGGGGCAAGTTGCTTCACTTCTCTGGGCCTCTGTTCCCTCATCTGGGAAATGGAGATTAAGAGTGTGAACCCCATGTGGGACGGGGACTGGACCCAATTTACCTAACTTGTGTCTACTCCAGCACTTAGAACAATGTTTGGCACATAGTTAAATGCTTAAGAAGTACCATCGTTATTGTTATTATTATTATCCTGAGAGAAGTTCAGGGTAGGGCACTCGGCTCTCTGGGAATCTCCCCTGATCCTCCCAGAACCCCACAGGGCCTGAATGGAAACCGTCCTTTCCCACATCCTTCAGAGCATGCAGTTTCACCCCAGAAAGGTCCACATTTGGCCGGGAAGCTCATCTTGAGCTGGTCACTCCCGGCTAACCGGGCAAGGCACCTACCCCCATCCCTCTCAGGACTGCCAGAAACAGAAATGCCTGATTCATCTGAGTAAGAGAGACTTTGGGTCTGTAGCAGACTGGGAGTCTGAAGGTCATGGGTTCCAAACCTGGCTATGACACGTGTCTGCTGTGTGACCTTGGGCAAATCATTTGACTTCTCTGTGCCTCAGTTACCCCATCTGTAAAATGGGGATTGAGACCGTGAGTCCTACGTGGGACAGGGACTGCGTCCAACCTGATTGCCTTGTATCTACCCCAAGCTTAGTTCAGCACCTGGCACGTAGTAAGTGCTTAACAAATACCATAAAAAAAAGCAAACCTGTTCTCCCTCCCTCTTAGACTGTGAGTCCAACATGGGCAGGGACCATATCTGATCTGGCTGTCCATTATCTATCCCAGCACTTAGCACAGTGCTTGGCACACAGTAGTGGTAGTAATAATCATAGAATTTGTTAAGCGCTTACTGTGTGTAGAGCACTGAACTAAACACTAAACTAAACTAAGAGAAGCAGCGTGGCTCAGTGGAAAGAGTACGGGCTTTGGAGTCAGAGGTTGTGGGTTCAAATCCCAGCTCTGCCAATTGTCAGCTGTGTGACTTTGGGCAAGTCAGTTTACTTCTCTGGGCCTCAATTACCTCATCTGTAAAATGGGGATTAAGACTGTGAGCCCCCCCCGTGGGACAACCTGATCACCTTGTAACCTCCCCAGTGCTTTGTGATGGCGGCGGTTGTTCCGGATGGCCACCAAGTCGCCGGGCGACTAAAGAATTAGTCAGACAGCATGTGACTGCCGAAAGTTTTAATAAAGTTTTTATTGGTAAGGCCGAAGACCGAAAAGGGGGTAACGCACCCGGCGGGCTCATTTACTTAAGGGAAAAGGCCCCGAGTGCCCAATACAATGGGCTTATATACCACTGTTGCTGATCACAGTGATTGGTAGATTTGAAAACAGTGAGGACTGGATTAGTGCAGATTTGGTACAGAGCTGGGCAGAGTCTGCCTCCTTATTTGGTTTGGTTCCTGGACCCAGCCAGTAGGCTGTAGGGTCTAAGGCCCATACCAGATATGGCAACAGAACCGCGTACATTCAAACAATATCTGCAACCTTTTCATGGTGCATGGGGGGCCCCCATCACTTTACACATAGTAAGCGCTTAATAAATGCCATCATTATTATTATTATTATTATTAAACACTGAGAGAGAAGAGAACTAGTGGGTGGGAACTAGTCACAGTTCCTATGCCTTGGGTGGCTCACAATCTGTAGTAAGCGCATATGAAATACCTCAGGGGAAAATTTGAATTTTCCTTCTTCCCCTTAGACTTGGAGCCCCCATAAGGACAGAGGCCTTTCCTTTCTAAGCCCTCCTTTCCTCTTCTCCCACTCCCGTCTGCATCACCCTGACTTGCTTCCTTTATTCATCCCTCCCACCCTCTCCTTCTAGCCCCGCAGCACTTTTGTCCATATCAGTCATTTATTTATTTCTTTTACTGTCTGTCTCCCCTTCTCAACTGTAAGCTTGCTTTGGGCAGGGAATGTGTCTGTTGTTATGCTGTCCTCTCCCAAGCACTTAATACAGTGCTCTGCACACAGTAAGTGCTCACTAAATATGATGGACTGACTGACTGACTGCTGGGGTTTGGATTTCCTTCTGAATATGCCATGAGTACTACCTACCCCAGTGCCCGGTAGAGCACTTGGTGCTAAGTAAGTGCTTAACAAATATCATAGTGATCATGAACACACTGCACAAAGGCAAGATTCCAAAGGGAAAAGGCCGGTGAAGGTGGCATTGGATCGGAGACCATTTCTTCCAAGTAGAGTCAATTAGGGACAGACCCGAGGGACAGTGGGTGGCTGGGGGCGGTTCATGACTCAGCTTTACGGACGAAACAACCCTCATGGCCTAGTGGATGGAGCATGGGCCTGGGAATCAGAAGGCCATGGGTTCTAATCCCAGGTCCTCCACTTGCCTGCGTTGTGACCTTGGGCAGGTCACTTCACTTCTCTGGGCCTTAGTTACCTCATCTGTAAAATGGGGATCGAGCCTGTGAGCCCCACGTGGGACAGGAACTGAACCAGATGATCTTGTTTCTACCCCAGTGCCTAGTACAGTGCCTGGCACATAGTAAGCACTTAACAAATACTATCATTATTATTATTATTATTATGAATAGTAATACTGTTATCGACAAGTAGGGTGCAAAATAGCTTAACACGGTGTAAATCGGCCGCAGGGTTCTTGTACCCAGGGTGGTGATGCAGATAGGAAAAATGACTCAGAGACATGAGTTCAGATAGAGCAGTAAAGAAGGAAAGTGGCTACCTGCCCGTTCACTTCCTGGGAGAGGTACGAGTGACAAGCAGCCCCGATCCCAATATCACTGTGTCTTTTATTGAGTTACAGCAACATGGGAATGGGGCATCTGGAAATCTCAGGAATTTCAGGAATTGGGACCGGCAGGATGTTACAAATTATCCTTGTTCTCCTTTCCCACGCCTTGCATAGATAGGTAATAGGGATGTAAATTCTTGTGCCCTATGGCCTTGCATAGATAGGTAATAGGGATGTAAATTCTCTTCGGATGGGTGTTACTTGTTGATGGCCTTGAAGGCATCTGTTACAGACTTGTTCTCTCAGCCTGCAGAAATGGAGGGTTACTGTCAGCATATACAAAATAGAGTCAGTCACGTCAAGTCCGCTGTGGACAACAATCCCCTCTTTGATCCTTCCGAGGCCCATGGCCTCCGGGAGGATCACATACGACCCTCCTCAGGATAACAAAGGTCTTCCGCAAAGCCGGCTCCTAAAGCATAGGACAAGGAAAAGACAAAAAAAAATCCAGGCATAGCTTTACACACACAACACACACCACAAGACTTGTTCTCTCAGCCTGCAGAAATGGAGGGTTACTGTCAGCATATACAGAATGGAGTCAGTCATGTCAAGTCCGCTATGGACAACAAATAACAAACCACGATATTCAGTTTCTCATACAGAGAAACACTGAGCGCAAAGGATCCTGCTTCTGTTAAACCCTCAACCCAGAGGCAGTGAGATCTCTGACATTATGGAAGCCCTCAGCCTAGGGTTCTTGAGAATTTCCTCCCGCGGGATGATCGGTCCAGTTGTTCAGGGCCTTAAGGGGCCGGCCCTGCCCGGGCGTTCCCCAGCCAAACGGTCTTCCGCCGGGACTATCCCACTGCCTCCCTTCCCTTCAGAGGCCCGTGAGCAGCCAAGTAGGGGCTGAGAGCCACCTGGGCATCTCCTGGGTCAGTGCCCTCGGCCTCGGTGGACTCAGTTGCCCTTACCCAGAAGGGTGAGCAGCAGCAGCCACGGGCATCTCCCCCCAGCCTTTCCACTCTGCTGCTGGTTGAGCATTACTTCCAGCTGCTTCCGGGCCAATGACAGTCCATTGTCTTCTGCTCTTAGAAGACATCTTGCCCTGACCCCGGAGGGGGTGGGGGGTTGGGGGGAATGGGGGCAGAGTGTCAACATTTAGGTCTTCCCTTGGAGACAGTGTCCGGCTCATCTGTGATTCTGGAAAGTGAAATGCCTAAGGGCATTCGATGGAATCCGGTGGTTAGCGAGGAGTCAGCTGCACACTTAGAGAGGCACTGCTTTCCCCTGCTGAGAAGCCAGAAACTTGGCTTTTCAGTCACTTTCACTGGTTCTCTGCCCCTTTCCTTTTTATTTTTAGTTTTCACTGGTATTTGTTAGGCGCTTGCTCTGAGCCAGGCACTGAGGTAGATCCAAAGCTGATGGCTTACTATGCCAGGCACTGTACTAAGGTCTGGGGTAGATCCAAGCTAATCCGGTTGGACACAGTCCCCGACCCCCATGGGGCACACAGTCTTCATCCCCATTTTCCAGATGAGGGAAGTGAGGGCCAGAGAAGTGAGGTGACTTGCCCAAGGTCAAACGGCAGCAGACAAGTGGCAGTGCCAGGATTAGAACCCAAGTCCTTCTGACTCCCGGGCCCTTGGCGACTCCATTTGGAATGACACTCTCCGCATCTGGGCATTTCTAAACCAGCATCACCCTGGCAAGCTGGACTTTTCGATTCCCAGAACCCCATCAGAGGAGGAGGGACAGAGTCATTTGACATTCCCCTGTCTCCGGCTCCTCAAGTTTTGACTCATCAATTGGAGTGCCAAGTTGAAATTTGGGCAAAATTGCGATTCAGAAATCCATGATCCAGCTTACAGTCAAGAGGACTTTATCCGCCCCCAACCACAGCCCCATAGTACTTTTCTTTTTGAAATTGAATATTAGTAATTATTTCTTTAAATTGACGTCCGCCTGCCCCTTTAGATTGGAGGCACCTTGGGCAGGGAACGCGTCCGCTAATTCTGTCGAATGGTCCGCTCCCGAGGGCTCGGTGTGGTGCTCAGCACAGGGTAAGCGCTCAATGAATTCCGTTGATGGATTGATTGATTATGTGTATATCTGTAATTTACTTTAATGTCTGTCTCCACCTCTAGTCTGTAAGCTCCTTGTGAGCAGGAAATGTGTCTACTAACTCGGTAGGTAGTAGCTACTCGGTAGCTACCAACCGAGCTTGGAGAAGCAGCGTGACTCAGTGAAAAGTGCACGGGCTTTGGAGTCAGAGATCATGGGTTCGAATCCCGGTTTCGCCACGTGTCTGCTGTGTGACCTTGGGTAAGTCACTTAACTTCTCTGAGCCTCAATTCCCTCATCTGTAAAATGGGGGTGAAGACTGTGAGCTCCGCGTGGGACAACCTCATTACCTTGTTTCCCCTCCCCAGCGCTTAGAACAGTGCTTTGCACATAGTAAGCGCTTAACAAATGCCATTATTATTATTATTATTATTATTATTACTACTAACTCGCTATTTGGTAGTTAGGAGCTACTAACTCCTCTCCCAAGAGCTTAGTATAAGTGTTCTGCACAGTAAGCACTCAATAAATACAGTTGACTCACTGACTCCCTCTCTAGACTGTAAGGTGGTTGTGGGCAGGGAACGTGTCTACCAACTCTGTTGTTGTGTACTCTCCCAAGCGCTCAGCACAGTGCTCAGCACTCAATGAATACCATTAACTGTCGGACTGACCCCCTCTCTAGACTGTAAGGTGGTTGTGGGCAGGGAATGTGTTTACCAACTCTGTTGTATTGTACCCCCCCCCCAAGCGCTTAGCATAGTGCTCTGCACATTGGGAGCGTTCAATAAATGCGATTGATCTCCTTCTACTGCCCAGCCCACACCCTCCGCTCCTCCACTGCTAATCTCCTCACCGTACCTCGTTCTCACCTGTCCCGCCATCGACCCCCGGCCCACGTCATCCCCCGGGCCTGGAATGCCCCCCCTCTACCCCTCCGCCAAGCTAGCTCTCTTCCTCCCTTCAAGGCCCTGCTGAGAGCTCACCTCCTCCAGGAGGCCTTCCCAGACTGAGCCCCTTCCTTCCTCTCCCCCTCGTCCCCCTCTCTATCCCCCCATCTTACCTCCTTCCCTTCCCCACAGCACCTGTATGTATGTATATATGTTTGTATATATTTATTACTCTATTTATTTATTTATTTATTTTACTTGTACATATCCATCCTATTTATTTTATTTTGTTGGTATGTTTGGTTTTGTTCTCTGTCTCCCCCTTTTAGACTGTGAGCCCACTGTTGGGTAGGGACTGTCTCTATGTGTTGCCAATTTGTACTTCCCAAGCGCTTAGTACAGTGCTCTGCACATAGTAAGCGCTCAATAAATACGATTGATGATGATGATGATTGATTGATGGATCGATTGATCCTTGTTGGATTCTGGAGGAACTGGGTGAGAGTGAGCCTTGCCGGCCTTTCCCAGCCTCGGGCGCCACCTGCCGGTAGGTCCTGGTTCTACCGCGCGAATCTCCACCCGGCCCCCGGGGACATGAACTGTTCCCAGTGGTTTGGACAGACCCAAACCCAACCCAAGCCAGGGGTCTCCTGGATAAGATTATTCTGTGCAGAATCCTCCCCTCCAAGGTCGTGGGGGAGGTGTCTAAATCGTTCTGTCAATGGAATGTATTGAGTACTTTCTATGTGCAGAGCACTGTGCTAAGCACTTGGGAAAGTGCAATCCAACAGAATCAGCAGACACATTCTCTGCCCATAATGAACTCACAGCCTAGTGTATGAGCTTACAATCTAGAATCAGAGGTGGCATTAATAATAACTAATATCTGCTCAACTAGGAATAATAATGATGGTATTTGTTAAGCTCTTACTATGTGCCAAGCACCGTTCTAAGCAACTGCCTGGCCTAGTGGATGGAACACGGGCCTGGGAGTCAGAAGGACCTGTGTTCTAGTCCCAGCTCTGCCACTGGTCTGTTGCGGGACCTTGGGGAAGTCACATACCTTCTCTATGCCTCAGTTACCTCATCTGTAATTTGGGGACTGTGAACCCCATGTGGGACATGTACTGTGACCAACCTGGAAGTTTGAATCAACCCCAGTGCCAGGTCCTTCCGACTCCCAGGCCTGTGCTCTATCATCAATCGTATTTATTGAGCGCTTACTGTGTGCAGAGCACTGTACTAAGTGCTTGGGAAGTACAAATTTGCAACATATAGAGACAGTCCCTACCCAACAGTGGGCTCACAGTCTCTATCCACTAGACTACGCTGCTTCTGTTAGAGAGATTTTTCTGGTGCTCAGGAGCCCAGCGAAAAAGAGCAGTACGCACCGGTGGGACTATAGAGATCTCATCTCATGTGACCTTGGGGCATTTTTTTTTGCCCAAAGAGACAAGCGTTGTTCTCTCTCCTCCTTCTTGACCAACCGATCTTCCCAAAAGTTGCTGCCCGAACACTGTTACCCACTTTCTGATTGCTGCCTGCCAAGCTGACCTGTCTCCCAGCCACACGATGCCCTCCCCTCAGAAGCCTCCATGTCACTGTGGCCCATGAAGCCCCCCCCCCCACTCCATCATGGGCACCCCCTCCCTTCATCCTCACCCTGTCCCCCGCCCTCTACTGCCTCCTCCTCATCTCATGTCATCCCCATTTGATAGATGAGGGAACCGAGGCAGAGAAATGTAGTGACTTGCCCTAGGTCGCACAGCAGGCAAGTGGATAGCGCACGGACCTGGGAGTCAGAAGGACCTGGGTTGTAATCCCGGCTCGGCCACCTGTTGGCTGTTTTACCTTGGGCGAGTCACTTCACTACTCTGGGCCTCAGTAAAATGGGGATTAAGACCGGTAGCCCCCCGTGGGACAGGGACTGCGTTCAAGCCGATTTGCCTGTATCCACGCCAGCGCTTAGTGTGGTGCCTGGCCCATTGTAAGTGCTTAACGAATACCACCATATTTATTATTATTGTTATGGGGATCAAGACGATGAGCCCCTTGTGGGACAGGGTCCGTGTCCAACCTTCGAAGGTGAGAAGGAGGTAGCGTAACTGGGAGAGGAGGAGCATGCTGGCCTCTCAATTTTCCTGGGAGACGGGGGCAGTAGAAATAGAGGAGGCCCCCTTGGGGGAGAGCAGCAGGGCAGGAAGCATCATCTGGAGGGTGCCAAACCTTGGTGATAATACTAACGATAACGGTGGTATTTGTTCAATGCTTACTTTGTGCCAGGAGCTGTACTAAGCACTGGGGTAGATACAAGCTAACTGGGGGTTGGACACAGTCCCTGCCCCACATAGGGCTCACTGTCTCAATTCCCATTTTCCAGATGAGGGAACCGAGGCCCAGATAAGTGAAGTGACTTGCCCAAGGTCACCCAGCAGACAAGTGGAATCCTGGTCCTTCTGATTCCCAGTCCTGGGCTCTAGCCACTAGGCCATGCTGCTTCCCAGTAGAAGCAGTAGTATTGATTAAGCACTTACTGTGTGCCAAGCACCGGGAGGCGGTGTGACCCCATGGATAGAGCACGGGCCTGGGTTCTAATCCCAGTTCCACTGTTTGTCTGCTTTGTGACGTTGGGCCAGTCACTGAGCCTCAGTTTCCTCAACTGCTAAACAATAATAATAATAATAGTCACAATAACTGTGGCATTTGTTAAGCGTTTACTATGTGCCAGATGCTGTACCTAAGCACTGGAGCAGAGGCAGGCAAATAGGATTGGATAAAGTCCGTGTCCTACTCGTGGGGCTCACGGTCTTAATCCCTATTTTACGGGTGAGGGAACTGAGGCCAAGAGAAGCGAAATGACTTGCCCAGGGTCACCCAGCAGACAAGTGGCAGAGCTAGGATTAGGATCCAGTCCTTCTGACTCCCAGGCCCGTGCTGCAAAATGGGGATTCAGTGCTTGTTCGCCCTCCTACTTGCCTGACACATAGAAAGTTCTTAACGAATGAGGTCAAAATAGCACCGTGCCAAGCCCTGGAAATAAATACCTGAATGAGATGACAGTCCCTGACCCCCAGGGGGCGCCGGTGACAGACAGCTTGGGACCCATGAAAAATAAAAACCCAGAGGCCAGAGAAGGGAGGGCAGCGATTACTGCAGCAAGAATAACTGGGTGTGTGGCTACAGGAGAAGAGTTTCAGGTTCCCCCCAGCTCAGAGTCCACAGTCACTACACCCACAGCAGCTACCTCGGCAGCCGACGCAACTGCTGGAGCAACTTCATCCACGGGAGCAACTCCAGTTAAAAAGATTCCAAGAATTCCTCCCACACTTTACTTCCCCGAAGAAAATGATCTGCTAGAGAATGTCCTGGGATCATCTTCCATACTACTTGCTACTTACCTCCCATCCTACCTTGCCTCGCTGCTCTTCGGCTACAACCCACCCCGCACACTTGGTTGCTCTAATGCCAACCTTCTCAGTGGACCTCGTTTTCGTCTGCCTCGCCGCTGACCTTCCTCCACGTCCTGCCTCTGGCCTGGGACGCCCTCCCTCTTTCATATCTGATATGATCAGGGAATCCAATCTGATATTGTAAGAGAATCATAAAACACGTTTTTTTTTAAGTGGTACTTGTTAGTCAACTGTATTTATTGAGTGCCTACTGTGTGCAGAGCCCTGTGTTAAGCCCTTTGGAGAGTACAACATAACGATAAACAGGCACATTCCCTGTCCCCAACGAGCTTACAGTCTAGTTAAGGACTTCCTATGTGTCAAGCACAGAACTCGGTGCTGAGGTAGATACAAGCTAGCCAGGTTGGGAGAGGTTCATCCCACAGGGGGCTCACGGTCTTAAAAACCCATTTTACAGATGAGGGAAATGAGGGCCAGAGAAGTAAAGGGACTTGCCCAAAGTCACACTCTGGATGCTTTGTCCCAATGAAGTGTCTTCAAAACCTGAGCCTGCAAACCTTCCCAGTTGATGAGGAATCTGGCCAGAGAGAGAACCTTCTGGGTGGGTTGATTCCTACCCAGAAGTCCAGTCCAGATCACGGAAGACCGGTCGGTTAGACCTTTCCTCAGCTGGCCGCAGTGAGGGAGGACGACTCACACGGATTCCCCAAATATTGGCAGACTGATCTTCGAACACTGTGAAATTCCCGATGATTTCAAAGAAGCTCGCAGAGAGAACCTGGGCCTTGGAGTCAGAGGGCCTGGATTCTAATTCTGGCCTCTGCCACTTGATTGCTGTGTGACCTTGGGTAAGTCACTTCACTACTCTGGGCCTCCATTTCCTCAACTGCAAAACTGGGATTCGATACCTGTTCTCTCTCCTACTTAGACCGTGAGACCCAAGAGATACAGGGACTTTGCATCTGTTCCCATTTCCTTCTCAAGTCGCAGGAGCACTATCAGACCACTCATGCCACGGAGTGCTTTTAGGGGGAATCCAGGCACTAAGATCACCTCAACCATCTCAGAGCCGGTGAGAAGGAATTACACTTTTCTCTCTCTTCTGCTCAGCGACAATGATTCCCCTGGCTCGTGGACTCCCAAGCCTGGTGCCTTTACCATCTCCTTTGGACTTTTAACTCCTGCCTTAAACTTCCAGTGCCCCCAACTCCCTCCTTATCGCCGAGGCAACCGTCAGTGCTTAATACCATGCTGTGCACTTTGGAAGTATGTACTAAATACTCCTCCTACTATCAAAGACTAGTGACCCTGAAGCCACTGACTTACCCCGACCCCAAATCTTTCCACCCACCCCACATCCACCCTCATCCCTCATGGAGAAGCAGCGTGGCTTAGTGGAAAGAGCCCGGGCTTGGGAGTCAGAGTTCATGGGTTCTAATCCCAGCTCCGCCACTTGTCTGCTGTGTGATTTTGGGCAAGTCACTTGACTTCCCTGTGCCTCAGTTCCCTCATCTGTAAAATGGGGATTAAGACTGTGAGCCCCACGTGGGACAACCTGATAACCTTGTATCTACCCCAGTGCTTAGAACAATGCTCGTCACGTAGTAAGCGCTTAGCAAATGCCATTATTATCATTATCATTACCATTATGATGATTATTATAATCCTTCCCAGCTACCTCACATCTGCCTAATTTAGAAGTCCAACCCCTCAAACTTTGCCTTAGATGGCTCTGCCTTCACACCACCTGGACACTTGCACCCACTTTTCTTCTAGTTAAGGACTGGTTGGCATCTTCAACCAGTTCCTCTGTGCCGATTCAATTCCTTCCCCACTGCTTTCAAATATGCCCCAAACTTCCCCTAGTTTTAAACAACGACAAGAAAACCCCCCACCCTGTACTCCACAGTCCCATCCGCTGCTCACTCCACCCACTTCTTACCATTCCTACCCAAAACCCTAGAGTGGGTCATTTATAACAGCTCCCTCTGCTTCCTTTTCCATCACCTCCTCAATCCCTGAAATATCGAGCTCCACTCCTTTGAGAGGACAAATCACCTGCTCCCGCTCAGCCTACCCCTCCCTCTCCTCCTCCTCCTTCCTCTCCTCCTTGTCCTCCTTCCCCCTTTCCCTAGTCCTCTTCATAATACTAATAATGGTGATGGTATTTAAACACTTACTAGGTGTAAAGCACTGTTCCAAATGCTGAGGTAGACAGAAGCTAATCGGGTTGGACCTAGACCCTGTCCCACATAGGGCAGACAGTCTTAATCCCCATTTTAAAGAGAAGTGAAGTGACTTGCCGTAGGTCACACAGAAGACAAGTGGCAGAGCTGGGAGTAGAACCCAGGTCTTGCCGGTTCCCAGGCCTGTGCTCTATTCACTGTCCCACATTGTTTCTTCAAACAGCTAAGTGCCAAGCATTGTGCCAAATGCTGTGGTAGATAGAATCAGATACAATCCCTGTCCCCCATGGGAAATGCAGCCTAACACTTCTCTGTGCCTCAGTTATCCCATCTGTAAAATGGGGATTCGATCCTACTCCCTTTTACTTAGACTGTGAGTCCCATGTGAGTCGGGCTCGGGAAAGTTGGGGAAAGGGGCCGGATTCCTGTCTCTTTGCATAGACTGAGCCCCTTCCTTCCTCTCCCCCTCGTCCCCCTCTCCATCCCCCCCATCTTACCTCCTTCCCTTCCCCACAGCACCTGTATATATGTATATATGTTTGTACATATTTATTACTCTATTTATTTATTTATGTATTTATTTTACTTGTACATAGCTATTCTATTTATTTTATTTTGTTAGTATGTTTGGTTTTGTTCTCTGTCTCCCCCTTTTAGACTATGAGCCCACTGTTGGGTAGGGACTGTCTCTATATGTTGCCAATTTGTACTTCCCAAGCGCTTAGTACAGTGCTGTGCACATAGTAAGCGCTCAATAAATACGATTGATGATGATGATGATGATGTGGGACTGTGGGCCACCTGATGACCTTGTATCTACCCCAGTGCTTAGAACAGTGCTTGGCACCGAGTAAATGCTTAATGAGTACCATAATTAAAACCGCATTCATTAATTAACAGGGAAGAAGAAAAGGTATTTAACGCCCATTTTGCAGATGAAAAACTAAGGCAAAGAGAAGACCTGTCCAAGGTCACACAGAGCAGGCCAGTGACTGAGATTAGAGCTCCAGCATGCTGGGGAAGCAACATGACATAGTGGATAGAGCACGGGCCTAGGAGTCAGAAGGTCATGGGTTCTTATCCCAGCTCTACCACTTATCTGCTGTGTGACCCTGGGCAAGTCACCTTACTTCTCTGTGCCCCAGCTACCTCACAGGAACTGTGTCCAACTTGGTTTGCCCGTAACCATGCCAGCGGTTAATACTGTGCCTGGCACATAGTCAGCGCTTAATGCCATCATCATCATTATCATCATCAGTCTCTCTCTTTTTTATGATATTTGTTTTTAAATGGCATTTATAAGCACTGTATCAGGCACCGTTCTAAATGCTGGGGCAGATGCCAGGTCATCAGCTTGGACCCAGTCCATGCGTTGAATCCCCATTTTACAGATGAGGGAACTGAGGCCCAGAGAAGTCAAGTGACTTGCTCAAGATCACACAGCAGGCATGTGGCAAAATCAAAATTAGAATCCAGAGCCTTCGGACTCCCAGGCCTGTGCTCTACTGTTCTGTTATCCTCTGCCATCATCATCACCATCATCATCAATCATATTTATTGAGCGCTTACTGTGTGCAGAGCACTGTACTAAGCGCTTGGGAAGTACAATTTGGCAACATATAGAGACAGTCCCTACCCAACAGTGGGCTCACAGTCTAAAAGGGGGAGACAGAGAACAAAACCAAACATACTAACAAAATAAAATAAATAGAATAGATATGTACAAATAAAATAAATAGATAAATAAATAGAGTAATAAATATGTACAAACGTATGTACATATATACAGGTGCTGTGGGGATGGGAAGGAGGTAAGATGGGGGGATGGAGAGGGGGACGAGCGGGAGAGGAAGAAAGGGGCTCAGTCTGGGAAGGCCTCCTGGAGGAGGTGAGCTCTCAGTAGGGCCTTGAAGAGAGGAAGAGAGCTAGCTTGGCGGATGTGCAGAGGGAGGGCATTCCAGGCCAGGGGGATGACGTGGGCCGGGGGTCGACAGGCGGGACAGGCGAGAACGAGGTACGGTGAGGAGATTAGCAGCAGAGGAGTGGAGGGTGCGGGGTGGGCTGTAGAAGGAGAGAAGGGTGGTGAGGTAGGAGGGGGCGAGGTGATGGAGAGCCTTGAAGCCCAGGGTGAGGAGTTTCTGCCTGATGCACAGATTGAATGGTAGCCACTGGAGATTTTTGAGGAGGGGAATAATATGCCCAGAGCGTTTCTGAACAAAGATAATCCGGGCAGCAGCATGAAGTCTGGATTGAAGTGGGGAGAGACACGAGGATGGGAGATCAGAGAGAAGGCTGATGCAGTAGTCCAGACAGGATAGGATGAGAGCTTGAACGAGCAGGGTAGCGGTATGGATGGAGAGGAAAGGGCGGATCTTGGCCAAGCACTTACTAGAGCGCTCTGCGCACAGTAAGCACTCAATAAATACCATTGCAGGCAAAAACTCTACGCATCAGGCAAAACCTCCTCACCCTCGGCTTCAAGGCTCTCCATCACCTCGCCCCCCTCCTCCCTCACCTCCCTTCTCTCCTTCTACAGCCCAGCCCGCACCCTCCGCTCCTCTGCCGCTAATCTCCTCGCCGTGCCTTGTTCTCGACTGTCCCGCCGTCGACCCCCGGCCCACGTCCTCACCCTGGCCTGGAATGCCCTCCCTCCGCACATCCACCAAGCTAGCTCTCTTCCTCCCTTCATAGCCCTATTGAGAGCTCACCTCCTCCAGGAGGCCTTCCCAGACTGAGCCCCCTTCTTCCCCCCTCCCCCTCCCCATCCCCCCGCCTTACCTCCTTCCCTCCCCACACCACCTGTATATATGTATATATGTTTGTACGTATTTATTACTCTATTAATTGATTGATTTTATTTGTACATATTTATTCTATTTATTTTATTTTGTTAATATGTTTTGTCTTCTTGTCTGTCTCCCCCTTCTAGACTGTGAGCCCACTATTGGGTAGGGACTGTCTCTATATGTTGCCAACTTGTACTTCCCAAGCGCTTTGTACAGTGCTCTGCACACAGTAAGCGCTCAATAAATACGATTGAATGAATGAATGAATGAATGAATGAATGAATTATCCCAACAGGGGCGGCCATGCCACCAGAGGATGGCAAGTCACATAGGGTGGCGTGTGGCCAACCGTGTAGCCAGCACCTGGCATTCTGAGGAGCGGAGGGAGGGGTTGAAACAGTGTGGCCTAGTGGACAGAGGCCAGGCCTGGGAGTCAGAAGGACCTGGGTTCTAATTCTGGCTCCACCGTTTATCAGCTCTGTGACCTTGGGCAAGTCACTTCTCACATGAGGAAATACAAAGCTTGCAACCCCACTGTCTTGCCAAATTAGGGTTTGGAAATAACCCCAGGAAGATCCTCTGAATGTTTACCACGCTTTGTCCTTCCAGGAGGAAGGTTTCCGATTCCGGAAATGAAAGTGATTCGAGCAGCTTAGCCCTGCTGCGAGACAGGTGCTCAGCTGGGTCTGGTTTCCAAAGCTTCATTCAGTGCTTGGCACATGGTAAGCACTTAAAATTCCACAATCATCATCTCGTTTATAAGACTGGGTTCCATGTTTGTGTATGTGCGGGAGCAACGAATTGTAGAAGGAATTCCTTCTTTCAGGAAGGAAAGAATCTAGTTTACATTTTGCTGGTTCCCCTACTGCTGACAAACTGCTAAAGAGGTGTTTAACACCGCGAGAAGCAGAGTGGCCTGGTGGAAAGAGCATGGGCTTGGGAGTCAGAGGATGTGGGTTTGAATCCCTGCTCCACCACTTGTCTGTTGTGTGACCTTGGGCAAGCCACTTAACTTCTTTGTGCCTCAGTTCCCTCACCTGGAAAATGGGGCTTAAGTCTCTGAGCCCCTTGTGGGACAACCTGATGACCCCCAAGGGTCATCTACCCCAGTGCATACCACAGTGCTTGGCACATAGTAAGTGCTTAACAAATACCATCATCATCATTATTAATTAATGGTGGTCAGTAGGGGCAAGGTGCTCATCGGAGTATCGTGAAAGCAGCCAAAACCGCACCCCGAGGAAATCACTGGGGTGACTGGTCAAGCTCGGCAAGACCACAAGTGTGATCGGGAAGCGCTGTGATTCAAACACACCTGTTTTGAAAGCACGGCGCTACTGGGGGCACCAGAGTGGGAAGCATTATGCGTAATAATACTATTGGTATTTGTTAAACGTTTACTATGTGCTAAGCACTGTACTACGCTCTAGGATAGATGCAAGGAAATTGGGATGGACACAGTCCCTGTCCCAGATAGGGCATACAGCCTTAATTCCTATTTTACAGATACAGTAACAGAGGCCCAGAGAAGTGAAGTGACTTGCCCGAGGTCACACAGCAGACAAGTGGAGTGGGCTGGGACTAGAACCCATGTCCTTCTGACTCCCAGGCCCGTGCTCTTTGCCTGCTGCTTCTCTAGCCTCAGGAGCGGGGCCTCCCCTGCCATTTAGGAAGGGAGACTGATCCATCCATCATGTCCTTACTCACCCTGCCCCGTCCACTCTTAGCTTCCTGAAAGTAGTCTGCAGGCTCTCCTCTTCCGCGTCCTTGGCTTCAGATTTCATGTTGGGATGTGTTACTCTGCCACAGCTGTTCATCGTTAATGCCGTTCAGATTGGTCGGCAATAAGGCCTGGACCCAAGATTCACCCCCCAGTCCCCGCCACCCCCATTCCCCCACCCTCCAACCTGTAACTCTTGCCAAACTAATCCTAATCTCATTTCCTCTTCCCCCACTCCCTTCTGTGTCGCCTCTGCCCCCCCCTTTATGGACCCCCCTCAGCTCCACAGCATTTATGTCCATACCATAATTTATCTATATTAATGTCTACCCCCTAGACTGTAAGGTCATTACGGGCAGGTAACATGTCTACCGATTCTGTTTAGATTGACCTCTCCCCAGCTCTTTGTACAGTGGTCTGCACACACTTAGTACTCAATAGAAGTGATGGTGGACTCCTCCCTCAGACACTCCCTGGCTCACTAACTCTGAGAGCAGGTGCCAAGAACTCCCTGTTGCTGCCAAGGCCAGCAGCTCACCAGGGTTTGTGCTTCTGTTGTCTCAGCAGTCATGAGCACTGGGAATGGGGATTAGGAGGAGGAGGAGCAGCAGCAGCAACAGTTATTTCTTTTAATGGTATTTGTTCAGCACTTACCATGTGCAAGGCTCTGTAAGAAGCCCTGGTGATCAGGTTGAACAAAGTCCCAGTCCCACACGGGACTCACAGCCTTAATCCCCATTTTACAGATGAGGGCACCGAGGCCCAGAGAAGTGAAGTGATCCTCCCAAGGTAACACAGCAGACCAGTACATGCCAAGCACTATACTAAGCGGTGGGGTAGATACAAGGTAATCAGGTCGGACACAGTCCCTATCCCACATGGAGCTCACAATCTTACTCTCCATTTTACAGATGAAGTAACTGAGGCTCAGAGAAGTGAAGTGACTTGCCCAAGGTCACACAGCAGACATGTGGCAGAGGTGGGATTAGAACCCAATGGGGATTAAGATCGTGAGCCCCATGTGGGACCTGGACTGTATCTCACCTGATGAACTAATCTCTATCCCAGCACTTAGTTCGGTGCCTGGGACATAGGAAGTTCTTTACAAACACCATGGGAAAACAAAATCAGTGCCATCGGAAGGTGATAGAGAGCAGCAGCTTCACCGAACCACGGAAGGGCAGGCTCCCAGACCGACGCCAGATGCCCGGAATGGATGATAGAGTGGCACGGCGTCACAGAACAATGCCTAGTAGCGCATGGAACAGTGCTTGGCATATAGTAAGCGCTTAGCAAATGCCATCATTATTATTATTAGAGAGGAGTAACATCCCAGAACAAGTCTGCTGTTCCGCACTACACTCTAATATACTGCCACGAGGCGCAGCTTTCAAGGCAGAGCTCACCAGGGGGCGATAGAGAGGCACAGCCTCCCAGAATAACGATTATTGCCACCAGGGGGCAGGCTGCAGCTCTCAGACCAGAGGATGGTTCGGGTTTCAGGGATCAGGGGAATCTCTCCATAGCAGCTGATCAGTGCCTTTCCTCGGCCTCGAGGATCATCCCTCTTACACTGTGGGCACTTTCAACGCCCAGATTTACTCCATTACTGAGTGGGCTGCATTACTACCCCTGGGGAGGGGGCGGTGTGTGTGTGTGTGTGTGTGTGTGTGTGTGTGTGTATGAGAGAGACAGAGAGAGAGAGAGAGAATAATAGGGAGGAAGAAGCGTGATGTAGTTCATTCATTCATTCAATCGTCTTTATTGAGCGCTTACTGTGTGCAGAGCACTGTACTAAGCGTTTGGGAAGTCCAAGTTGGCAACATATAGAGACGGTCCCAACCCAACAGCGGGCTCACAGTCTAGAAGGGGGAGACAGACACCATAACAAAACATTAACAAAATAAAAGAAATAGAATAGTAAATATGTACAAGTAACTGCCACTCACAGGAGAACAAGGGCCGGGGCACTGTGCAGGGCTGTAGTTCTGTCTGATTTGACTGGGACTGAGAAGACCCAGAACCCTTAATTCTGTAGATGGGTCAAGCCTCACTGTGACTATAGTCCTGTCTATAGGGTCACTGAGCAGTCTCAATCACCCAAGAAGGGACCTTTCTGGGCTCAACAGAGAAGCAAGTGGGATCTAATGTCAGCAAGAGGATAAAGTGCCTACCAGTGTTTCTACCCTACTTTTCTCTGAAAAGCAGAGTGTACACACTCCTGCCTGAGATGAAGATGAGATGTCCCTACCCAACAGTGGGCTCACAGTCTAGAAGGGGTAGACAGAGAACAAAACATATTAACAAAATAAAATAAATAGAATAGATATGTACAAGTAAAATAAATAGAGTAATAAATACATACAAACATATATACATATATACAGGTGCTGTGGGGAAGGGAAGGAGGTAAGGCGGGGGGGTGGAGAGGGGGAGGAGGGGGAGAGAAAGGAGGGGGCTCAGTCTGGGAAGGCCTCCTGGAGGAGGTGAGCTCTCAGTAGGGCCTTGAAGAGAGGAAGAGAGCTAGCTTGGCGGATGTGTGGAGGGAGGGCATTCCAGGCCAGGGGGATGATGTGGGCCGGGGGTCGACAGTGGGACAGGCGAGAACGAGGCACGGTGAGGAGATTAGTGGCAGAGGAGCGGAGGGTGCGGGCTGGGTTGTAGAAAGAGAGAAGGGAGGTGAGGTAGGAGGGGGCGAGGTGATGGAGAGCCTTGAAGCCGAGGGTGAGGACTTTCCCCTCTTCACTCTTTCCCCCTTCAAAGCCCTACTGAAGGCTCAACTCCTCCAAAGGCCTTCCCAGACTAAGCCCCCCTTTTCCTCAACTCCCCCTCCCATCCGTATCTCCTCAACTCACTTCCTTTGCTCATGCCCTCACCTGTCCCCACCACACAACATTTATGTATTTATATAGGTGTAATTCTTTTTATTTATATTGCTGCCTGTAGACTTGTTTTGATGTCTGTCTTCCCCCTTCTAGACTGTAAGCCCTGTGTGGGCGGGGGTTGTCTGTCTTTGTTGCTGAATTGTACTTTCCAAGTGCTTAGTCCAGTGCCCTGCACACACTATGTACCCAATAAATACGACTGAATGAATGAATGAATGAATGAAGTGTCCATCCCATTCCTCGCTGAGAAGTGGAGTTTGTGGTGAGCAAGAGTGAGTCCATCTTTTAACGCAGAATCCATTTCCTAAGAAATTATTCCATGACCCCGACAGCAACCAGGGCAATGGAGGAACTGGGAGGGAAACTGAATTATCTTGCCGAAAAGTTTGAGGGGGACTTGAATGGCTGAAAAGAAATGGAATTGTTTTGCAGAGGGATTTGAGGAGCTGCTAAATTGCTCTCCTGGGCAGAATAAAGGCTGCCGGCTGGGTTGGAGCCCGAGGGGTAAATAAGCACTGGAAGGGTGCGGTTGCCTTCCCCCCAGGCTTCTCCTGGTAATGAGACGCCTGAGCTGAAATCAGCAGGGAATCAGAGCCACAAAGGAGAAGTCCAGCGGCAATCCTCCCCCTTCCCCCCAACCTCCCAAACAACCGATAAAAGGGGGAATGAACTGGTCCCCGGGGGCCGCGGAACAAAGAAAAAAAAGCTATAAGACCTGCGCTGAGACACCTTACTGGGGCCGAGGCCAAAGCACCTAAGACTTGAACCAGGATGGCATGCTGTGGTGGGCCAGACTCCTTGAAACTCTTCTGACGTGGGCCTGTCTTCATAACACCTGGGGAAGCCAGTCGGATTGGTAGCTATTTTTTGTCGTAATTGTGTGTGTATGTGAATGTGTGTAAGAAACCCATTAGTACAGTGCTCTACACACAGTAAGCGCTCAAAAAATATGATTGAATGACTGAATGAATAATAATAATGACATTTATTAAGCGCTTACTATGTGCAAAGCACTGTTCTAAGCGCTGGGGAGCTTACAAGGTGATCAGGTTGTCCCACAGGGGGCTCACAGTCTTAATCCTCATTTTACAGGTGAGGTAACTGAGGCACAGAGAAGTTAAGTCCAACGCTTAGAACAGTGCTTTGCACATAGTAAGCGCTTAACAAATCCCATCATTATTATTAAGTTGACTTGCCCAAAGTCACACAGCTGACAATTGGCGGAGCTGGGATTTGAACCCATGAACTCTGACTCCAAAGCCCGGGCTCTTTCCAATTTGTACTTCCCAAGCGCTTAGTACAGTGCTCTGCACACAGTAAGCGCTCAATAAATACGATTGATGATGATGATGAGCCACACCGCTTCTCTGTGTGGTAGGCATCTACTCCCCTTTTAGTTAGGTTAAGCATGGGATGAAGTATTCTGCTGTATACAGTGGTAATAATAATGACAATGATGTCATTTGTCAAGTGCTTACTATGTGCCAGACATTGTATTAAGTGAAGGGATGTGTACAAGCAAATTGGTTTGGACCCAATCTCTGTCCCACTTGAATAAGGGACAGTCTCAATCCCCATTTTACAGATGAGGGAACTGAAGCACGGAGAAGTGAAGTGACTTGCCCAAGGTCATACAGCAGACAAGTGGTGGAGTCAGAATTAGAACCCACGACCTTCTGACTCCCAGGCCCGGGCTTTTTTCACTAAGCCATCCTGCTTCTCAAATGGTAGCTTGGTTTCACTTTAGAACTTGTACTGAGCACCCTGAAACTGAAGGGGAGCCAATTCCCCTGTGACAGGCTTATAAAGTTGAGCACCTGAATTGAAAGGGGAGACAGTCCCCGTGGAAGGGCTCGTACACTGAGTACCTGAAACTAAAGGGGGGAGACAATCCCCCCGCCCTTCCCCCCCGCCCCCCTGCACCCCCCCCCCCGGCCTTCAACCAATCGCTCGGGTTGTTGGAGCGCTTATTGTGTGCAGAGCTCTGTATTAAGAATTTGGGAGAGTACCATACCACAGACACATTCTCTGAAATGTCCTCTCCATCCCCCCAGCCTTACCTCCTTCCCTTCCCCACAGCACCTGTATATATGTATATATGTTTGTACATATTCATTACTTTATTTATTTATTTATTTATTTATTTATTTATTTATTTATTTATTTATTTATTTATTTTACTTGTACCTATCTATTCTATTTATTTTATTTTGTTAGTATGTTTGGTTTTGTTCTCTGTCTCCCCCTTCTAGACTGTGAGCCCAATGTTGGGTAGGGACTGTCCCTATATGTTGCCAGCTTGTACTTCCCAAGTGCTTAGTACAGTGCTGTGCACACAGTAAGCGCTCAATAAATACGATTGATTGATTGATTGATTCTCTGCCTGCAATAACCTTACAGTCTAGGAGGGACAGGCGTTCCTGGAGTAACAGAATTGGGGGTGCAGGTGGGAGGACAAAACAGGTTTGTTTTTTTTTTACTAGAAACTGAATTCTGTGTGGTGTATAGAATGTCCAGTCTCTGGAGAACAAGCTCCTTCTGAGGTTCTGAGGAAGGGATGGGCAAGTGTTTGCTGGGAAGAGTGTGGCAGTGAGACTTGCTGCAGATGTCTGGGGGTTCACTTAACTCCTCACTATTGGCTTCAAAGCTCTCCATCACCTTGCTCCCACTTCACCTCCCTTCTCTCCTTCTACACCCCAGCCTGAACTTAGCCCCCCTTTTCCTCAGCTCCCCCTCCCATCCGCGTCAACTTGCTCCCTTTGCTCTTGCCCCCTCTCCAGAACCCACAGCACTTATGTGTATATATATCTAGAGTCTCCCCACTTTCTAGGCTGTAAACCCTGTGTGGGCAGGGATTGTCTTCCTTATTGCTGAATTGTGCTTACTACAGTGCTGTGCACACAGTAAGCAGTCAATAAATACAATCAAATGAATGAATGAACGAATGAACCATGTTGGGAGGGGCAGGGGCGGGGAGAGTGGTAAAAAGTGTTGGCAAAACTCGGTTGTCTGTGCTCCCCCACCCCCCACCAATTTTGCTTTCCCTGCATCCTCCCCCCCCCCCCCACTCCACACCCAGCTTAGAGCACTGGTTTTCCTTGCAACACAGGTGTCCCGATCGGACCGTAGGATTGCTAATTCAGGTACCTCAAGACCAGGGTCCAGAGCTCTAAATGTCCATGGGCTGGGACCAGAGGAAAAGCTCCAGTGTCACTTCGCTCCTATGAGACCAAGGTTCTTCTGTCCATCCCCAGAGGAGGCCTGGGTGAGTCCTGAGGACCCCCTCTCCCACAATTGCATGTCCAGTCTGCTTGAAGCCCTACAGCCACAGCCCCCGGCATCACTCAGCTCAGGGCAGGATGACTGAGGGGAGAATCTAACTACTACTCATTTAAAAAAAACTGCTCAATGAATCTCTCCAAACTTGAAGCTCATCTTTCTAGTATGGACAGAGGACGAGGCCCAGACCTGCCCTGCCGTCAAGATGGAGCCATGGGTGGCACAGTCCTCCAATAGGGAGGGATTTTCTTTGTTCAGAAAAGCTCTGGGCATGTTACTCCCCTCCTCAAAAATCTCCAATGGCTACCCGTCAACCTACGCATCGAGCAAAAACTCCTCACTCTCGGCTTCAAGGCTCTCCATCACCTTGCCCCCTCCTACCTTACCTCCCTTCTCTCCTTCTACAGCCCAGCCCACACCCTCCACTGCTTTGTGGCTAACCTCCTCACTATACTTCGTTCTCACCTGTCCCGCCGTCGACCCCCGGCCCACGTCCTCCCCCTGGCCTGGAATGTCCTCCTTCCACACATCCGCCAAGCTAGCTCTCCTCCTCCCTTCAAAGCCCGAGGGCTCACCTCCTCCAGGAGGCCTTCCCAGACTGAGCCCCCTTTTTCCTCTCCTCCTCCCCATCCCCCCACCCTACCTCCTTCCCCTCCCCACAGCTCCTGTATATGCATGTTTGTACAGATTTATTACTCTATGGATTTTACTTGTACAGTACATATTTCCTATTCTATTTGTTTTGTTAATGCTGTGCATCTAGCTTTATTTCTATTTATTCTGATGACTTGACATCTGTCCACATGTTTTGTTTTGTTGCTTTTCTCCCCCTTCTAGACTGTGAGCCCATTGTTGGGTAGGGACTGTCTCTATATGTTGCCAACTTGTACTTCCCAAGTGCTTAGTACAGTGCTCTGCATACAGTAAGCGCTCAATAACTACGATTGAATGAATGAATGAATGAGTGAATGAATAGGGAAGGTGTGCATGCATGTGTGTGCGCTTGTGTGTATGCGAGCATGTGTACAATTATAATAATAATTGTGGTATATATGTTAAGTGCTTACTATGTGCCAAGCACCGTTCTAAGTGCTGGGGTAGATACTAGGTAATCAGACTCACAGTCTTAACCCCCATTTTACAGATGAGGGAACTGAGGCCCAGAGAAATTAAGCGGCTTGCCCAAGGTCACACCACAAACAAGTGGCAGAGGCGGGATTAGAACCTATGTCTTTGGACTCCCAAACCCGTGCTCTTTCCAGTAAGCCATGCTATGTGTATGTATATCTGTATGAGAGGCTAAGCTTAAAGGGGAGAATTGTGAGAAAGGGGTTACCACACCCAGGGGCTGGGGATCAGTGCAGGGTACAGGTTCCGTTTGATTTGACTGCAGTGCTGAGAAACCCAGGGCCTTTATATCTGTAGAAAGGTCTACCATCGCTGTGCCCAGTCCTGACTGCCGGGCAACCCTGCATATCTTCATCCCAACAAAGGAATGAACCCTTGTCAGTCAGAGCAGCTTTGCGACGGACAGTGGTGGCTTCTGTGGGTCTATGTCAAGAGAACATGGTGTTGATTAGTGTTTCCACTCCATCTGTCTTTGAGAAGCAGGATTATGTGGGTTCCTGTGACGATGTCACCAGGGATGCAGGTGGGAGAGCGGAAGGTAGGTATTGTACCAGAGACAGGACTATTATAGGGTCTGCAGTTCTGAATTTCCAGGCTCTGTGAAATGAACCTCTCCTGGGGATCGAACGAGGGCAAAAACTTGAATAGGAACCCCAAACCAAAAGGTCGCACTGCCACTTGCCTGGCTGTGTGACCATCCGACCCACATGTCTCTGCCCACCTCATCCCTGACTCTCCCCTAGTGACCCAGCATGGACCATCCAACTCCCCTGCCTCTTCACCTCCCTATCTCTGACTCTCCCCCAGTGACCCAACAGGGATTATCCAACACCCCTGACTTTCCCTTCTCTATTAATCTCTGTGCCTCAAGTTTCCTCATTAGTAAACTGGGGATGAAGACTGTGAGCCCAAAGTGGGACAGGGACTATGTCCAACCCAGTTATCTTGTGTTGTCTATCCCAGTGGTTAGTACAGTTTCTGGCACATAATAAGTGCTTAACAAAGACCACAGTTGTTGTTATTATTATCCAGGAAGTCGGATTTGGCCCTTCTGTGGGGGATTGATCAGCATAGGTGCTGTTCTCATTTCTCTTTCCACCTGACTTTTTAAAAAAAATTTATTTCATATTTTAATAACAGTGATGGTATTTGTTAAGCGCTTACTATGTGCTATCTACTGTTCTAAGCGCTGGGGGGGATACAGGGTGATTAGGTTGACTCACGTGGGGCTCACAGTCTTAATCCCCATTTTACAGATGAGGTAACTGGGGCACAGAGAAGTGAAGTGACTTGCCCGAAGTCACACGGCAAACAAGTGGAGGAGCTGGGATTGGAACCCATGACCTCTGACTCTCAAGCCCGTACTCCTTCCACTGAGCCACGCTGCTTCTCTATGGTATTTGTTAGGCTTTAGGTCTTTCTCCCGGGCCACAGTGTTTATTTACTAACTGCCTTCAAGCAGTGGGGTCACTAGCGAAAGAGGATCTGGGCCGGAATGCCAGATCGATCGATCAATCGATCGGTGCTATTTATTGTGTCCTTGCTCTGTGCAGAACACTGTACTAACTATTCATAATATAAAAGCACTCACTTTGTGCCAAGCACCCTACTCAGCTCTAATGTAGATCAAAGATGCAGAAAAGCAGCGTGGTCTTGTGGAAAAAGCCCAGGCCTGGGAGTCAGAAGACCTGAGTTCTAATCTCAGCCCTGCCACTTGTCTGCTGTAAGACCTTGGGCCTTTCACGTCACTCTTTTGTGCCTCAGCTACCTCTTCTGTGAAATGGGGATTAAGACTGTGAATCCCATGGGCGCCAGGGCCTGTATCCAGCCCAATTAGCGTTTAGTAAAGTACCTGGCATGTAATAAGTGCTTAACAACAACAACAAAAAAAGCTTCTGAGGGTTCCCTTCCCTGTCTTCTGCTGATTCTCCCAGGAGACAGACATGAATATGAATGAATGAGTCATTTATATCATGTAGCTTATAGACATATATGTGCATAACTTCTGTGGGGTTGACAGTGGGGCACAGATGTTCAGAAGGTCATGGGTTCCAATCCTGGCTCTGCCACTTGTCTGCAGTGTGAACTTGAGCAAGTCACTTAACTTTAACTCTCTGTACCTCAGTTCCCTTGTCTGTAAAATGGGGTTCAAGACCGTGAGCCTCATGTAGGACAGGGACTGTGTCCAACCCGATTTGCTTATATCCACCCTAGCGCTTAGTACAGTACCTGGCACATAGTAGGCGCTTGACAAAAACTGTAATTATTGTTTTTATTATTATTAGCATCATCATCATTACATGCTTTCAAGTGCACAGTAGCCAGCTCCACAAATGGCAGACACTAGTTGGAGACCTCTGATTGATTGATCGATCTGTCCGTCTCCTTCCCGAAGCCTCCCACTCTCAGACCGACTCCGAAAGAGGACGGACCGTGGCGGGTCCGGGGCCCGGACGGACGCAGACGCTGGCCCCGGATTTCCCGGGAGGCCGGCGGCAGATCCGCGGCTGGCTACTGATGTGCTCTCCCCTCTGGCCACTGCCTCCTGTGTGGCAGCTATGGGTCATTTTGAGGGGGGGGCACGTGGACCGCTCCCCAGATCCAACCCCGCCGTGTCAGGCCGGTGTAGATGAGGGACGTTGTCCGATCTGATTATTTGATGAAGATCTTCATCTTCTAGGGGATGCAGCGTGGCTCAGTGGAAAGAGGACGGGCTTGGGCGTCAGAGGTCGTGGGTTCAAATACCGACTCCGCCACTTGTGAGCTGTGTGACTTTGGGCAAGTCACTTAACTTCTCTGGGCCTCAGTTCCCTCATCTGTTAAATGGGGATGAAGACTGTGAGGCCCATGTGGGACAACCTGATTACCTTGTTTCTACCCCAGCACTTAGAACAGTGCTTGGCACATAGTAAGCACTTAATCAATCAATCGTATTTATTGAGCACTTACTGTGTGCAGAGCACTGTACTAAGCGCTTGGGAAGTACAAGTTGGCAACATATAGAGACAGTCCCTACCCAACAGAGGGCTCATAGTCTAGAAGGGGGAGACAGAGAACAAAAACAAACATACTAACAAAATAAAATAAATAGAATAGATATGTACAAGTAAAATAAATAAATAAATAAATAGAGTAATAAATGTGTACAAACATATATACATATATACAGGTGCTGTGGGGAAGGGAAGGAGGTAAGATGAGGGGGATGGAGAGGGGGACGAGGGGGAGAGGAAGGAAGGGGCTCAGTCTGGGAAGGCCTCCTGGAGGAGGTGAGCTCTCAGTAGGGCCTTGAAGGGAGGAAGAAAGCTGGCTTGGCAGATGGGCAGAGGGAGGGCATTCCAGGCCCGGGGGATGACGTGGGCCGGGGGTCGATGGCGGGACAGGCGAGAACGAGGCACTTTGAGGAGATTAGCGACAGAGGAGTGGAGGGTGCGGGGTGGGCTATAGAAGGAGAGAAGGGAGGTGAGGTAGGAGGGGGTGAGGTGATGGAGAGCCTTGAAGCCGAGGGTGAGGAGTTTCTGCCTGATGCGCAGATTGATTGGTAGCCACTGGAGATTTTTGAGGAGGGGAGTAACATGCCCGGAGTGTTTCTGGACAAAGACAATCCGGGGAGCAGCATGAAGTATGGATTGAAGTGGGGAGAGACATGAGCATGGGAGATCAGAGAGAAGGCTGATACAAGACGGGATAGGATGAGAGCTTGAACGAGCAGGGTAGCGGTTTGGATGGAGAGGAAAGGGCGGATCTTGGCAATGTTGCAGAGCTGAGACCGGCAGGTTTTGGTGACAGCTTGGATGTGAGGGGTGAATTAGAGAGCGGAGTCGAGGATGACACCCAAGGTTGCGGGCCTGTGAGACGGGAAGGATGGTAGTGCCGTCAACAGAGATGGGAAAATCAGGGAGAGGGCAGGGTTTGGGAGGGAAGACAAGGAGTTCAGTCTTGGACATGTTGAGTTTTAGGTGGCGGGCAGACATCCAGATGGAAATGTCCTGAAGGCAGGAGGAGATGCGAGCCTGGAGAGAGGGGGAGAGAGCAGGGGCAGAGATGTAGATCTGGGTGTCATCAGCGTAGAGATGATAGTTGAAGCCATGGGAGCAAATGAGGTCACCAAGGGAGTGAGTGTAGATTGAGAACAGAAGGGGACCAAGCCTTGGGGAACCCCCAGAGTAAGGGGATGGGAGGGGGAGGAGGAGCCTGCAAAAGAGATTGAGAATGAACGACCGGAGAGATAAGAGGAGAACCAGGAGAGAACGGAGTCTGTGAATCCAAGGTTGGGTAGCGTGTTGAGGAGAAAGGGGTGGCCCACAGTGTCGAAGGCAGCTGAGAGGTCGAGGAGGATTAGGATACAGTAGGAGCCGCTGGATTTGGCAAGCAGGAGGTCATTGGTGACCTTTGAGAGGGCAGTTTCCGTGGAATGTAGGGGACGGACGTCCATTTGTCTTTGAGAAGCAGAGTTGTTTGGGTTCCCGTGACCAAGTCACCAGGGGTGCAGGTGGGAGAGCAGAAGGTAGGTATTGTACTGGAAACAGGTCTATTGGGTCTGCAATTCTGGATTTCCAGTCCTTGTGAAATGAGCCTCTCCTGGGGATCGGAGGAGTGCCGGCTGGACAAGTGTTAGTCTGGCAGAGTATAGCAATCAGCTTAGCTGCAGTTTTCTGGGTGATGATAATTGTGGTATTTGTGAAGTGCTTACTGTGTGCCAGACCCTGTACTAAGTGCTGGGGTGGATACAGGCTGATCCGGTTGGACCCAGTCCCTGTCCCACATGGACTCACAGTCTCAATCCCCATTTTTCAGATGAGGTAATGGAAGCCCAGAGAAGTGAAGCGACTTGCCCAAGGTCACAGAGCAGACGAGTGGCCGAGCTGGAATTAGAACTCATGACCTGCTGAATCCCAGGCCCCTGCTCTATCTGCTAGGCAATAAATGACTGTCTCCATCCATTTGTCTAGGGGAATGGAGACAGACGTGAATGTGAATAAATTCTTTATAATCCATCTTTTAAAGTAAGTAAGTTTTCTGCCAACCCTGTATACTCCTTCTCCAGCTGTGAATACTGTTATATCCTGGTAGCAGATGTGGTCCTCATCTGTTGACAGAACGCAGGATGGGGGAACGTGGACCCTCAGCATCACTAATCCAGGTTCCCCAGTTCTGCGTGTCCATCGACTGCAGCCAGTGGAGAAGCTCCAGGACCGCTTCATTCCCATGAGGCCAACAATCCTCTTCCCCCCATCCTCAGAGAGGGCTTTCATGGTGTGTCCCAAGATTCCCTCGTTGTGAGCCCAGTTGGCTCTAAGGTCTGGGAGGAAAACCCCCACGGGCCTCCTCCTCCAGCAACGTGCAGGTCGGGGCCGGATGACCAAGGGGAGAACCCAACTGGCTGTTGCTCCTTCTGCAGATGCAGCTCATCATAGCTGCCCGGCCCTGAGTACTGTTCCCCTGAATTTGGGCAGTCAGGTCAATTCTCAAATGCACCCCACCATTGAAAGACTAGTAGGTCAGTCCCAATCAAAGGAAAGGTGGTGGTGGTGGTGGTGGTGGTGGTGTGTGTGTGTGTGTGTGTGTGTGTGTGTGTGTGTGTGTGTGTTTTCACGTGCATAAGTGTGTGCGTGCACACGTATGCGTGCGTGAAAGACAGGTTCATTTTTTGGTTGAGTAATGAAAAAGGAGTTGCCACTGTCATCAAGGAGGCTGGTTCTGGACTCAGGAACTTTGGGCTCTGTTCAGGGACCTGACTTTAGTTGGCCAATCGAGCAGACCGAGGGCCCTGTGCATCCCTGTCCGCAGGTGAGGACCCCCTCCGTGCCTAATAGTGGTAGCTCCTGTGGGAGTGGAGACCTTCACCATGACCACAGTGTGGATACAGAGCAGTGGATTTCCCAGTTCTAGTCCTGGGAAGAGATGGAGCCAGGAGCTAGGCTGCCATCTCTAAGGGAAGGTGTTGCTTATGGCTGGTGAAAATGTTTGTTTATGAATTTACATCCTTAAAAGTTCATCTCTAGAGAATGAGAGAATGGGGCTGGTACTGGAAATGGGGACTGGGACTCTGAGCAGGGAACTGGTTTTGTCTGACCTGACTGTAGGACAGAGAAGATTCGAGGCTGCCAATTTATTTATTTTACTTGTACCTTTCTATCCTACTTATTTTATTCTGTTGGTATGTTTGGTTCTGTTCTCTCTCTCCCCCTTTTAGACTGTGAGCCCACTGTTGGGTAGGGACTGTCTCTATGTGATGCCAATTTGTACTTCCCAAGCGCTTAGTACAGTGCTCTGCACATAGTAAGCGCTCAATAAATACGATTGATTGATTGATTGATTGAATTCTATAGATGGATCAAACCTTCCTGCTCCGCACCACTGTCTGCACATCCTTATTTCTCTCCTCACTCCGGTCCATACTTCACGCTGCCGCCCGCATCATTTTTCTACAGAAACATCCGGGACGTGTTTCCCCACTCCTCAAGAGACTCCAGTGGTTGCCCATCCACCTCCGCCTCAAACAGAAACTCCTCCCCATGGGTGTTAGAGCACTCGAGCCCCTTGCACCCTCCTACCCCACCTTTTTACATTCCTACTACAATCCAGCCCACACCCTTTGCCTCTCTAATGCCAACCCTCTCACTATATCTCCAACTAGTCCATCTCGCTACCCATCTCTCACCCACCTCCTTCCTCTGGCCTGGAAGGCCCTTCCTCCTCATACCCGACGGATAAAGACTCTATTCCCCTTCCAAACCTCACTGAAGTCACATATCCTCCAAGAGGCCTTCCCTGGCTAAGCCCTCCTTTCCTCTTCTCCCACTCCTTCCTGCATTGCCATAACTTGCTCCTTTCATGTGTCTCCCCCGACTCCCGCCCCCCACCCCCGCACACCAGCAGTTATGTCCATATCTGTAATGCACTTCTTTATATCACTGCTGGCTCCTTCTCTAGACCATAAGCTCACTGTGGTCAGGGAATGCATCTGTTAACATGTTATATTGTACTCTCCCATGTGCTTCGTACCGTGCTCTGCACACAGTAAGCGCACAGTTAACAGGTTTTGCTGACTGACTAACTAACTCTGCTCAGCCAGGGGCTTGGCCCTGTTGGTGGGGGTGCAGGGCAGAAGCCCCTTCAGGCCACTGGTAGTTGGTCTTCTGTCCTGGCAAAAAATTGAACGGTAACCCCAAACCAAATGGTCACACTGCCACTGGCCTGGCAATGTGACCATCCAACCCTTGAGTCTCTGCCCTCCTCATCCTTGACTCTCCCTCAGTAACCCATCTGGGACATCTTACGCCCCTGACCTTCCCTTCTCCATTAGTATCTGTGCCTCAGTTTCCTTATTTGAAAATGGGGATTAAGACTGTGAGTCCAGTGTGGGACAGGGACTGTGTTCAACCCAATTATCCTGTGTTTACCCAGCAGTTAGTATAGTGTCTGGCAGATAATAAGCACTTAGCAAAGACCGTAGTTATTACTATTATCCTGGAGGTTAGATTTGGCCAATCTGTGGGGGATTGATCAGCATAGATCCTGTTCTCATTTCTCTTGCCACTTGACTTTTTTATTTTTTAATTTTAATGATTATTTTAATGGTATTTCTTATTCGATTGTCATTCAATCAGTCAATCAATCGATCACTGCTATTGATTGAGTCCTTACTCCTTGCAGAATAGTATAGTAACTACTTATAATATTTAAGTGCTTACTATGTGCCAGCATCCTAGTAAGCTCTGGGGTAGATAAAAGATGCAGAGAAGCAGCGTGGTCCTGTGGAAAGAGCCCAGGCCTGGGAGTCAGAGTACCTGGGTTCTAATCTCATCTTCACCACTTATCTGCTGTATGATCTAGGGCCCGTCACATCACTCTTCTGTGCCTCAGCTACCTCTTCTGTGAAATGGGGATTACAGCTGTGATTCCCATGTGGGCCAGAGCCTGTATCTAATCTGATTAACTTGTCTCTAGCCCCACGCTTGGTACGGTGCCTGGCATGTAATAAGTGCTTATGGAGAAAAAAAAGGCCGTGGGGTCTACTCCTCATTCTTCTGTTCAGTCACTCGGGAGACATGTGAGTTTGAATGAATGAGTCATTTATAGATATGTGCATAACTTCTGTGGGGTTGACAGTGGGGTGGATATGTTCAGAAGTTCATGGGTGCCAATCCTGGCTCCGCCACTTGTCTGCTGTGTGTTCTTGGGCAAGCCACTTAATTTCTCTGTGCCTCAGTTCTCTCCTCTATAAAATGGGGATCAAGACTGTGAGCCTCATGTGACATAGGGACTGCGGCCAACCCAATTTGCGTGTAGCCACCCCAGCACTTAGTACAGTGCCTGGCTCATAGCAAGCACTTAACAAATATCATAATTATTATCATCGTCATTATTATTATTGTTATTATCGTTATTATCATTGCATGCTCCCCAGTGCACAGTACAGCAGCGCCACAGGAGGCAGCCACTAGTTCGAGACCTCTGATTGATTGATCGATTCAGCCGTGTCCTTCCCAAAGCCTCCCACTCTCAGACCGACTCTGAGAGAGGATGGACCGTGGTGGATTCTGGGCCCGGAAAGACACATACCCTTGTCCTGGATCTCCCAGGAGGCCGGCGGCAGACCTGCCACTACCGATCTGCTCTCATTCATTCAGTCGTATTCATTTAGTGCTTCCTGTGTGAAGAGCACTGTACTAAGCGCTTGGGAAAGTGCAGTACAGCGATAAAGAGAAACAATCCCTGTCCACAATGATCTCGCACTCTGGGGGTGACATTGGGGGGTGGGGTGGGGGAGAAAGATATCAAGACAAGTAAACAGACATCACTAAATACAAATCAAATTGCAGATTTATACATGAGTGCTTTGGGGCAGGGAGAGGTGGAAAGAGCAAAGGGAGTGAGTCAGGGTGACGGGTAGGGAGTGAGAGATGAGGGAAAGAGGGGCTTAGTCAGGGAAGGCCTTTTGGAAGACATGTGCCTTCAGTAAAGCTTTGAAGGTGGGGAGGGCAATTGTCTGGCAGATTTGAGGAGGGAAGGCGTTCCAGGCCAGTGGTAGGACATTGACCAGAGGTCAGCGGTGAGACGGGTGAGAACGAGGCACAGTGAAAAGGTAGCACCAGAGAAGTGAAGTGTGTGGGCTGAGATGGAGAGGAGAGAAAGGAGGTGAGGTGGGAGGGGGCAAGGTGATGGAAAGCTTTAAATCCAATGGTGAGGAGTTTTTGTTTGGATAGGCAGCCACTAGAGATTTTGGGGGAGGGGTGTGGCATTCCCTGAACATTTCTGTAGAAAGATAATCCAGGCAGCAGAGCAACGTATGGACTGGAGTAGGGGGAGGCAAGAGGTTGGGATGTCAGAAAGGAGACCGATACAGTAATCCAGGCTGGATAGGATGAGTGGTTACACTAATGTGGTAGAGGTTTGGAGAGAGAGGAAAGGGCAATTTTTGGCGATGTTATGAAGGTGAGACCGACAGGATGTAGGACCCGGACTGTGTCCAACCCGATGATCTTATCTCTATTCCAGTGCTTAGTTCAGTGCCTGGGACACAGTATGTGCTTCACAAACACCATGGAAAAAAACAAAACAGTGCCACCGGAAGGTGATTCATTCATTCCTTCAATCATATTTATTGAGCGCTTACTGTGTGCAGAGCGCTGTACTAAGTGCTTGGGAAGTACAAATTGACAAAATATAGAGACAGTCCCTACCCAGGTGATGGAGAGTCTCAGCCGCGCAGAACCATGCCCTTGTACCGCCATCAGGCGACAGAGTAGGACAGCCTCCCAGACCAGCACCTGAAGCGATGACGGGGTGATAGAGGCACAGCTTCACAGAACAATGCCTAGAAGCCACATGGGGCTGTAGAGAGAAGCCTTGCCCTAGAACAAGCCTCCTGCTGCATCATGCTATACTATAATATGCTGCCACCCAGTGCAGCCACCCTGAACAAGTCTGTTGTCACCATGGGGTGAGAGAGAGGCACAGTCTACCAGAATAACAATTAGTGCCACCAGGGACAGGCTGCTGCTCTCAGAACAGAAGATGGTTCTGGTTCCTGGGGCCAGGAGAATCTCTCCATAGCAGCTGCTCAGTGCTTCTCCTCGACCTCTTACACTGTGGGCACATTCAACTCCCAAATTTACCCCATTACTGATTGGCCTGAACTGCTACCCCAAAGGGAGTCTGTGTGTATGTGAATAGTAGAGGGGAAGAAGAGTGTTGAGGTGGCTGCCACTCAAGGGAGAACAGGAGCTGGGGTGCTGTGCAGGAGGCTTGTTTTCTCGTACTTGATTGGGACTGAGAAGACCCAGGGCCCTTAATTCTATAGAAGGGTCAAGCTTTCCTGTGTCTATAGCAAAACCTCCTCACCATTGGCTTTAAAGTACTTAAACACCTTGCCCCTTCCTACCTCATCTCACTGCTCTCCTACGACAACCCAGCCCGCACGCTTCGCTCCTCCGTTGCTCACCATCTCACTGTACCCAGATCTCTTCTGTCTCACCGCCGACCTCTCGTCTGCATCCTCCCTCTGGTCTGGGCTGCCCTCCCTCCTCATATGAGACAGAGAATTGCTCTCCCCCACTTCAAAGCCTTATTGAAGGCACAATTCCTCCAGGAAGCCTTCCCTGAGCTAGCCCTCCTCTCTTCTTCTCTCACTCCCTTCTGCCCCTCTCATGCTTGCTCCTTCATACATTCTCTTTCCCTCCCCCATGGCACATATGTTTATATCTGTATATATCTGTTATTTATTTATTTCTCCTTTTTGTCATTTGTATTAATGTCAGTCTCCCCCTCTAGACTGTGAGGTCATTGTGGGCAGGGAATGTATTTGGTTCTATATAGTACTGACCCAAGTGCTTAGTACAGTGCTTTGCACACAGTAAGCACTCAATAAATACAGTAATTGTTATTGTTATTAAAAATAAGAGTAAGGCCCCTCCCAGTCCCAGTTGGTGGTATAATCCGGTAGTCCAATTTGATATTGTCAGAGAATTAAAAAATATAATAATAATGATGATGGTATTTGTTAAGCGCTTACTATGTGCAAAGCACTGTTCTAAGCACTGGGGAGGTTACAAGGTGATCAGGTTGTCCCATGAGGGGCTTACAGTTTTAATCCCCATTTTCCAGATGAGGTATCTGAGGCACAGAGAAGTGACTTGTGCAAAGTCACACAGCTGACCGTTGGCAGAGCCAGGATTGGAACCCATGACCTCTGTGTCCAAAGCCCGTGCTCTTTCCACTGACCTACGCTGCCTCTCAAAATAAAAATATGTCTTTTTAAAAAGTGGTATTGGTTAACCAGTCTGTCAATCATATTTATTGAGCACTTACTGTATGCAGAGCAATGTACTAAGCGCTTTGGAGAGTATAGAATAATAAACAGTGTATAATAATAAACAGAACCTCCTGACTCTCCCCACGACAGTCTATACTTCACTCTGCTGCCCGGATTACCTTTCTACAGAAACGTTTTGGGCATATCACCCCGCTCCTCAAAAATCTCCAGCGGTTGCTTATAAACCTTTGCATCAAGCAAAAACTCCTTACCTGCTGGTTTCAAAGCTCTCCATCCCCTTGCCCCTTCTTACTTCACCTCTGTTCCCTCCTTCTACATCCCAGCCCACACACTCTGCCCCTCTGGTGCCAATCTCCTCGCTGTGCCTCATTCTCTCCTGTCGGGCCGTCAACCCCTGGCCCACGTCCTGCCTTTGGCCTGGAATGCCCTCCCACTTCAAATCCCCCAAACAATCAAACGTCCCCCCCTTCAAAGCCCTACTCAAGGCACACCTCCTTCCCAGACTAAACCCTCCTTTTCCTTTGCTCCCCCTCCCCTCCGTGTCACCCCGACTCGCTCCATTTGCTCTGCACACAGGCAGTGAAGCATTGTGGCTCAGTGAAAAGAGCCCGGGCTTTGGAGTCAGAGGTCATGGGTTCAAATCCTGCCTCCACCAATTGTCAGCTGTGTGACTTTGGGCAAGTCACTTCACTTCTCTGTGCCTCAGTGACCTCATCTGTAAAATGAGGATTAAGACAGTGAGCCCCATGTGGGATAACCTGATTACCTTATATCCCCTTCAATGCTTAGAACAGTGCTTGGCACGTAGTAAGTGCTTAACAAAAGCCATCATTATTAGTAGTAGTAGTACAGTGCTCTGCACACAGTAAGTGCTCAATAAATACGATTGAATGAATGAGTGACACAGCCCCCTGTTCCATAAGGAGCTCACAGTCTTCATCTCCGTCAGTGGTCATGGGTTCAAATCCTGGCCCCACCAATTGCCAGCTGTGTGACCTTGGGCAAGTCACTTAACTTCTCTGTGCCTCAGTTATCTCATCTGTAAAATGGGGATCGACTGTGAGCCCCCTGTGGGGCAACCTGATCACCTTGTATCCCCCCAGCACTTAGCACAGTGCTTTACACATAGTAAGCGCTTAATAAATGCCATTATTATTATTATTATGATAAGTGCACTCAGGCAGGGAGAGGTGGGGATATTCAAATTAGTCCATGTTTCCATTGACTAGAAAGATTTTAGGAGGCACAGGAGAAGGAATAGGACCAAATGGGCTTATCCATTGATGTTCATTAAGTCATTCATTCAATTGTGTTTACTGGGCACTTACTGGGTGCACAGTACTGCACTAAACACTTGGGACACTACAAAACAA
Source organism: Tachyglossus aculeatus (assembly GCF_015852505.1). Lineage (NCBI taxonomy): Eukaryota > Metazoa > Chordata > Mammalia > Monotremata > Tachyglossidae > Tachyglossus > Tachyglossus aculeatus. The sequence continues at coordinate 45,905 of NW_024044964.1, read as the reverse complement.
CAACAAATGGATACATTTCCTATCAACAATGAGCTTACAAAATTGTGGATACCCTTGTCTTTTTTTTTAATGGCATTTGTTAAGTGCTCATGTGCCAGGCACTGTACTAAGCGCTGGGGTAGATACAAGCTAATCAGGGTGGACACAGGCCACATCCCACACAGCCTTAAGCCCCTTTTTCCAGGAGATGGAATTAAAACCTAGAGAAGTGAAGGGATTTGCCCAAAGTTCCCCAGCAGGCAAGTGGCAGAGCAGGGATTAGAATCCAGGTCCTTCTGACTCTCATACCCGGGTTCTATCCACTGAGCCGTGCTGCTTCTGGCCAACAATATGGGCATTCAAGGTTTGGCTGCATTCTGTGGCTCTCTACCAAGAAGCCCGAGGCATTTTACAAAATCCATCTCCTGACAGCGCACCGAGTCCCGCGAATATTGTCCCTTCCTGGCTCTACTACCCTATCTTTCTCCTCACTGACCTCTCTGCCTCTGGTCTCTCTACCGCCCAGGGTATTTTCCAAAACTCTCACCCGGAACAGTGATGATTAAAGCCATGGAATTGAATGAGCTCCCCGAGGGAGTGAGTGTACAGTAAGATAGAAAGGGTTTCAAAAGAGAACCTCAAGGGACCCAAACAAGTTAAGGGATGGAGGGAGAAGAGGAACTGCTGAGAGACTTTTTCATTGGCTTTTTTGAAAAATGGTATTTGTTAAGTGTTAACTTTGTGCGAGGCAGTGTTCTGCGCTCTGGGGTCGATAGAAGATAATCAGGTTTGACACAGTCCCTTTCCCACATGGGGCTCACAATCTTAATCCCCATTTTACAGACGAGGTCTCTGAGAAGTGAAGCGACTTGCCCAAGAACACACAGCTGACAAGTGGCAGCACCGAGCCGGTTCTGAAGAGAACAAATTTCCTTCTGACTCCCAAGCCCGGGCTCTATCTACTAGGCCTCGCCATGTATAGACCGTCGACGGGCAGCCGAGAACTGTGTCGAATGTGTTTGGCCCACCTGTCTGGGATTTCAGCACACCTGGTCAGGCACTGCTACCTGTAGGAATTTTTTGTGCTTACCCTGTGCCAGGCACTGTACTAATCGCTGGGGTAGAAACCAGCTAATCACATTAGACTCAGTCCCGGTCCCATCTGGGGCCCACTGTCTTCATCGCCATTTCACGGATGAGGGAACTGAGGCCCAGAGAAGTGAAGTGACTTGCCCAAGGTCACCTACCGCCTACCTGTACTAAGCATTGGGGTAGAACCAAGATCATCGGGATCCACATGGAGCTCACCTTCTATGTAGGCGTTGTGGGCGGTGAATGTGTTTGTTATACTGAATTCTCCCAAGCGCTTAGTACAGTGCTCTGCATGCAGTTGATGCTCAATAAATATGACCGATCGACTGATTGAGGGAGAACGGGTTTTGAATCCCCATTTTGGTGATGAGGGAACTGAGGCCCCGAGAAGTGAGGTGGCACGCCCAAGGTCCCACAGAAGACAAGTGGAGGAGCCGGGGTCAGAACCCAGGTCCTCTGACTCCCGGGCCTGTCCTTTTTTGACTAATAACAAGATATTGTGTTAAGAAGGCTTTGGGACCTAAGAACTAACTAACCCTAATAACGGAATTTCAAGATTTTGCATTAGGAAGGCTTTGGGACTTAAGGCCAAATAACACTAATAGCAAAATGGCAAAATTTTGTGATAGAAAGGCCTTTGGGCTTAAGCCTCGGATGCATTAGTGGACACATTTCTTCACTGTGATAATCGATCGATCAATCCTATCTATTGAGTCCTTACTATGTGCAGGGCACGGTACTAAGTGCTTGGGAGAGTACAATATAACAATATAACAGACACGTTCCCTTCCCACAGTGCGCTGACAGTCTGGAGAAGGAGACGGACATTCATAGAAATAAATAAAAGTAGAGCTATGTACATAAGCGCTGTGGGACTGGGGGTGGGGGTGGTGAATAAAGGGAACAAGTCAGGGTGCCCCAGAAGGGAGTGGAAGAGGAGGAAATGAGGGCTTAGTGAGGGAAGGACTCTTGGATATGGAGATGTGCTATCAATAAGGCTGAGAAGGTGGGGAGAGTAATAGTCTTTCAGTTATCAAAAGGGAGGGGATTCCAGGCCCTTGTGTTCTCACACTCCAGTGCCTCATAAGGATGTATCTGTCTGGGGCTGTATGGGTTCTCCGTTTTATTATTATAATTATTATTATTATTACTACTACTACTACTACTACTACTAATAATAATAATGGCATTTGTTAAGTGCTTCCTATGTGCCAGGCAGTGTACTAAGCGTTGGGGTGAATACAAGCAAATCGGGTTGGACACAATCCCTGTCCCACATGGGTTTCACAGTCTTAATCCCCATTTTCTAGACAAAAGAAGTGAAGCAGTTTGGCTTAGTGAATAGAGCACGAGCCTGGGAGTCAGAAGGACCTGGATTCCAATCCTAACTTTGCCACTTGTCCGCTCCGTGAGCTTGGGTGGGTCAGTTTACTTCTCTGGGCCTTAGTTCCCTCATCTGGAAAATGGGGATGAAGACTGTGAGCCCCATGTGGGACAGTGGTCTGTGTCCAACCTGACAATGGTGCATCTACCCCAGCACTTAGTATAGTGCCTGGTACATGATAAGTGCTTTAACAGATACCATTCAAAAAATGGAAGTGACTTGCCCAAGGTCCCCTAAGTGGCAACGTTGGCATTAGAATCCAGCTCTTTCCAACTCCCAGGCCCAGGCTGTATCTGCTAGGCTGTGCTGCCTCCTCCAACTCTCTCCAAGCCCTCCTTGAGCAAGAGTGAGCGGATCAGCTCCACAGGCTCTGTTCCCCCCCAACCCCTCCCCGCAAAGGAAAACGCCCTCTTCCCTACCAGTGGAGGATGGAGAGGCAGGGGCCGGGGGACACGCTGGAGCCAGGGAGTGCCAGTGACTTGAGGGCGCGTCCATTCCTGCAGGCAGAGCAGGGGTGGCACAATTCTGTTTGCCCTGAGACTCCCACGGACTTTTGATCTGGAGCGAGGAGCGGGGAAGAGAGCGCATCAAGGGCAGAAGCTTTTCCCCACACAGCAGTGGCTGCTCAGAGTCCCAGTTACTTGGAATGGTGGGATGGCCTGGGGGACAGGGACCCCCGGAGCCATACGATCTGGTGCCCGGGAACATCTCTACCAATTCTGTTCTATTGTCCCCTCCCAGGTGCTTAGTACAGAGCTCTACATGCAGTCATCATGATGGTACTTGTTAAGCGCTTACTACAAAGATGATCCGGGCAGCAGCGTGAATTACAGACTGAAGTGGGGAGAGACAGGAGGATGGGAGATCAGAGAGGAGGCTGATGCAGTAATCCAGTCGGGATAAGATGAGAGATTGAACCGGCAAGGTAGTGGTTTGGATGGAGAGGGAAGGGCGGATCTTGGCGATGTTGCGGAGGTGAGACCGGCAGCTTTTGGTGACGGATTGGATGTGAGGGGTGAACGAGAGAGCAGGAGTCGAGGATGACACCAACTTGCTCTGAGCCCAGGCACTGTACTAGGCACTGAGGTAGATCCAAAGCTGATCGCTTACCATGCCAGGCACTGTACTAAGCTCTGGGGTAGATCCAAGCTAATCAGGTTGGACACAGTCCCCGTCCCCCATGGGGCTCACAGTCTTCATCCCCATTTTCCAGATGAGGGAAGTGAGGGCCAGAGAAGTGAAGTGACTTGCCCAATGTCAAACGGCAGCAGACAAGTGGCAGTGCCAGGATTAGAACCCAGGTCCTTTTGACTCTCAGGCCCTTGGCAACTCCATTTGGAATGACACTCTCCACATCTGGGCATTTCTAAACCAGCATCGTCCTGACAAGCCAGACTTTTTGATTCCCCAAACCCCAGCGGGGAGGAGGAAGGAGAGAGACTCATTTGCCATCCCCCTGTCTCTGGCTCCTCAAGCTTTGACTCATCGATTTGGAGTAGCAAGTTGAGATTCGGGCAAAACCGCGATTCAGAAATTCGAGATCCAGCTTACAGTCTAGAGGACTTTATTTGTGCCGCCCCACCCTCAGCCCCACTGCACTTTTAAAAATTGAATATTAGTAATTATTAGTAATTAGTAATTTACATTGATTTCCATCTCCCCCTCTAGACTGGAGGCGCCTTGGGCGGGGAACGTATCCACTGATTCTGTCGTATGGTCCGCTCCCGAGGGCTTAGTGTGGTGCTCAGCACAGGGGAAGCGCTCGATGAATTCCATTGATGGATTGATTGATTATGTGTATATCTGTAATTTACTTTAATGTCTGTCTCCCCCTCTAGACTGTAAGCTCCCTGTGGGCAGGGAATGTGTCTACTAACTCATCCTCTCCCTAGAGTTTAGTACAATGTTCTGCACAGTAATCAATCAGTCGTATTTATTGAGCGCTTACTGTGTGCAGAGCACTGTACTAAGCGCTTGGGAAGTACAAGTTGGCAACATATAGAGACAGTCCCTACCCAACAGTGGGCTCACAGTCTAGAAGGGGGAGAAGCGCTCAATCAATCCAGTTGACTGACTGACTCCCTCTCTAGACGGCAAGCTCATTGTGGGCAGGGAACATGTCTACCGATTCAGGTATAGTGTACTCTCCCGAGCGCTTAGGACAGTGCTCAGCACTCAGTAAGTTCTCAATAAATATCATTGACTGACAGACTGACCGTAAGGTGGTTATGGGCAGGGAACGTATTGACCAACTCTGTTGTAGTGTACTCTCCCAAGCGCTTAGCACAGTGTTGTGCACACTGGAAGCGTTCAATGAATACGATTGATGGATGGATCGGTTGATCGATCCTTGTTGGATTCTGGAGGAATTGGCTGAGATTGAGCCTTGCTGGCCTTTCCCGAGCCTCGGGCGCCACCTGCCAGTAGGTCCTGGTTCTACCCCGTGAATCTCCACCCGGCGCCCGAGGACAAGAACTGTTGCCAGTGGCTTGATCCCACCCAAGCCTAACACCCAAGCCAGAGGTCGCCTGACAAAAGGTTATTCTGTGCAGAATCCTCCTCTCCGAGGTCGTGGGGGAGGTGTTTAAGTCGTACTGTCGATCAGTCAGTCAATGGAATGTATTGAGACTTTCTATGTGCAGAGTACTGTACTAACCACTTGGGAAAGTACAATCCAACAGACTCAGCAGACGCGTTCTCTGCCCATAATGAGCTCACAGTCTAGTGTACGAGTTTACAATCTAAAATCAGAGATGGCGTTAATAGTAACTAATATTATCTGCTCAGCTAATAATAATACTGATGGTATATGTTAAGCTCTTACTGTGTGCTAAGCACTGTTCTAAGCAGCTGCCCGGCCTTGTGGATGGAACACGGGCCTGGGAGTCAGAAGGACCTGGGTTCTAGTCCCAGCTCTGCCACTGGTCTGCTGTAAGTTGGACACTGTGAACCCCATGTGGGACATGTACCGTGACCAACCTGGTAGTTTGAATCTAGCCCTGTGCCAGGTCCTTCCAACTCCCAGGCCTGTGCTCTATCCACTAGACTATGCTGCTTCTCTTCCTACTAGGCCACGCTGCTACTGATGGAGAGATTTTACTGGTGCTCAGGAGCCCAGCTAAAAAGAGCAGTACGCACGAGTGGGACTATAGAGATCTCATCTCATGTGACCTTGGGGCATTTTTGCCCATAGAGAGGCGGGTTGTTCTCTCTCCTCCTTCTTGGCCAACCTATCTTCCCCAAGTCGCTGCCCAAATACAGTTACCCACTTTCCGATTGCTGCCTGCCAAGCTGACCTGTCTCCCAGCCGTCCGATGCCCTCCTCTCAAAAACCTCCATGTTGCTGTGACCCATGCAGCCCCTCACTCCATCATGGGCACCCCCGCCCTTCATCCTCACCCTGTCCCCTGCCCTCTCCTGCCTCCTCCTCATCTCATGTCACCCCCATTTGATAGGTGAGGAAACCGAGGCAGAGAAATGTAGTGACTTACCCAAGGTCACACAGCAGGCAAGTGGATAGCTCACAGGCCTGGGAGTCAGAAGAACCTGTGTTCTAATCCCAGCTTGGCCACTTGTTGGCTGTTTTACCTTGGGCAAGTCACTTCACTACTCTGGGCCTCGGTTCCCTCTTCTGTAAAATGGGGATTAAGATCGGGAGCCCCAAGTGGGACAGGGACCATGTCCAACTTGATTTGCCTGTATCCACCCAGTGCTCAGTGCGGTGCCTGGCCCATTGTAAGTGCTTAGCCAATAGCACCATCATCATTATTATTGAGAAGCAGCGTGGCTCAGTGGAAAGAACCCGGGCTTTGGAGTCAGAGGTCATGGGTTTGAATCCTGGCTCCCCCAATTGCCAGCTGTGTGACTTTGGGCAAGTCACTTAACTTCTCTGTGCCTCAGTTCCCTCATCTGTACAATGTGGATGAAGACTGTGAGCCCCCCGTGGGACAATCTGATGACCGTGTCACCTCCCCAGCGCTTAGATCAGTGCATTGCACATAGTAAGCACTTAATAAATGCTATCATTATTATTATTATTGTTATGGGGATCAAGACTGTGAGCCCCATGTGGGATGGAGACCATGTCCAACCTTCGAAGGTGAGAAGGAGATAATAATAGTAATGATGGCATTTATTTAGTGCTTACTATGTGCTAACTGGGCAGGGGCGGAGCACTTCTGACCTCTCGATTTTCCTGGGAGACGGGGTCAGTGGAAATAGATGAGGTCCCCTTGGGGGAGGGCAGCAGGGCAGGCAGCATCATCTGGAGGGTGCCAAGCCTTGGTGATAATACTAATGATGACTGTGGTATTTATTCGGTGCTTACCATGTGCCAGGCACTGTACTAAGCACTGGGGTAGGTGCAAGCTAACTGGGGGTTGGACACAGTCCCTGTCCCACATGTGACTCACAGTCCCAATTCCCATTTTACAGATGAGGTCACTGAGGCCCAGATAAGTGAAGTGACTTGCCCAAGGTCACCCAGCAGGCAAGTGGAAGAAGAAGCAGCATGCTTCTAACGAGAAGCAGCGTGGCTCAGTGGAAAGAGCACGAACTTTGGAGTCGGAGGTCATGGGTTCGAATTCTGGCTCCCCCACATGTCTGCTGTGTGACCTTGGGCAAGTCACTTAACTTCTCTGAGCCTCAGTTACCTCATCTGTAAAATGGGGATTAAGACTGTGAACCCCACATGGGACAACCTGATCACTTTGTATCCCCCCCAGCGCTTAGAACAGTGCTTTGCACGTAGTAAGCGCTTAACAAATGCCAACATTATTATTATTAAGTGGAACCCAGGTCCTTCTGATTCCCAGGCCTGGGCTCTAGCCCCTAGGCCATGCTGCTTCCCAGTGTGACCCGGTAGATAGAGCACGGGCCTGGGTTCTAATCCCAGTTTCACCATTAGCCTGCTGTTTGACCTTGTTTCCTCAACTGCGAAATAATAATAATAGTAATAATAATAACCGCTATAACTGTGGCATTTGTGAAGTGCCTACTATGTGCCAGGCCCTGTACCTAAGCGCTGGAGCAGATGTCCCTGCATCTGCTTCAGGCAAATAGAGTTGGACACGGTCCGTGTCCCTCTCGTGTGGCTTATGATAAATAATAATAATGATGGCATTTATTAAGCGCTTACTATGTGCAAAGCACTGTTCTAAGCACTGGGGAGGTTACAAGGTGATCAGGTAGTCCCACGGGGTGCTCACAGTCTTAATCCCCATTTTACAGATGAGGGAACTGAGGCACAGAGAAGTTAAGTGACTTGCCCAAAGTCACACAGCTGACAATTGGCGGAGCCAGGATTTGAACCCATGACCTCTGACTCCAAGGCCCGGGCTCTTTCCACTGAGCCACGCTGCTTCTCAGGTCTCATGATCTTAATCCCTGTTTTACGGATGAGGGAACTGAGGCCAAGAGAAGTCAAGTGACTTGCCCACGGTGATCCAGCAGACAAGTGGCTGGGTGACATCAAGCAAAAACTCCCCATTCTCGGCTTCAAGGCTCTCCATCACCTCGCCCCCTCCTACCCTCCTTCTACAGCCCAGCCCGCACCCTCCACTCTTCTGCCACTAACCTCCTCACTGTGCCTCGTTCTCGCCTGTCCCGCCATCGACCCTTGGCCCACGTCCTTCCCCTGGCCTGGAATGCCCACCCTCCACACATCCTCCAAACTAGCTTTCTTCCTCCCTTCAAAGCCCTAGTGAGAGCTCACCTCTTCCGGGAGGCCTTCCCAGACTGAGCCCCCTTTTTCCTCTTCTCCTCCCCTCCCTCTGCCCTACCGCCTTCCCCTCCCCACAGCATTTCTATATATTTGTACATATTTAGTACTCTATTTATTTTACTTGTACATATTTGCTACTCTAATTCATGATGTGCATGTAGCTGTAATTCTATTTATTCTGACGGTTTTGACACCTGTCTACATGTTTTGTTCTGTTGCCTTTCTCCCCCTCCTAGACTGTGAGCCCATTGTTGGGTAGGGACCGTCTCTATATGTTGCTGACTTGTACTTCCCAAGTGCTTAGCACAGGGCTCTGCACACAGTAAGCGCTGAATAAATATGATTGAATGAATGAATGAAAGTGGCGGAGCTAGGATTAGAATCCAGACCTTCTGAGTCCCATGCCCGTGCTCTATTCCCTAGTCCATGCTGCAAAATGGGGATTCAATACTTGTTCTCCCTCCTACTGGACTGTGAGCCCCGTGTGGGACTGAGACTGTAGCTGGACTGATTAACTTGTATCTCCCACAGGGCTTAGAACAGTGCTTGATACATTTCCCCCTTCTAGACTGTGAGCCCGTTGTTGGGTTGCGACCGTCTCTATATGTTGCCGACTTGTACTTCCCAAGCACTTAGTACAGTGCTCTGCACACAATAAGCGCTCAGTAAATACGGTTGAATGAACGAATGAATGGAAAGAGCACGGGCTTGGGTGTCAGAGGTCATGGGTTCTCATCCTGGCTCCGCCACTTGTCAGCTGTGTGACTTTGGGCAAGTCACTTAACTTATCTGGGCCTGTTACCTCATCTGTAAAATGGGGATGAAGACTGTGAGCCCCATATGGGACAACCTGATTACCTTGTATCTCCCCACCCCCAGTGCTTAGAAAAGTGCTTGGCACATGGTACGCGCTTAACAAATACTATTCTTCTTCTTCTTATTATGACCTCATATCTACCACAATGCTTAGAACAGTGCTTGGCACATAGTAAGTGCTTAACAAGCACCATAATTAAAGTCACATTCATTAATTAATAGGGAAGGAGAAAAGGTATTTAATCACCATTTTACAGAGGAAGAAACTAAGGCAATGAGAAGAGTTGTCCAAAGTCACACAGAGCAGGCCAGTGACTGGGATTAGAGGTCCAGCATGCTGGGAAAGCAGCATGACATAGTGGATAGAGCAACGGGCCTAGGAGTCAGAAGGTCATGGGTTTTTATCCCAGCTCTACTGCTTGTCTGCCGTGTGACCCTGGGCAAGTCACTTCACATTTCTGTGCCTCACCTCATCTGTAAAATGGGGATTGAGACTGGGAGCCCCACATGGGACGGTGACTGTGTCCAACTGGGTTTGCTTGTATCCATCCCAGCGGTTAGTTCTGTGCCTGGCACGTAGTAAGCGCTTAACACATTAACACATCATCATCATTCATTCATTCATTCATTCAATCGTATTTATTGAGCGCTTACTGTGTGCAGAGCCCTGTACTAAGCGCTTGGGAAGTACAAGTTAGCAACATATAGAGACGGTCCCTACCCAACAGCGGGCTCACAGTCTAGAAGGGGGAGACAGACAACAAAACAAAACATATAAACCAAATAAAATAAATAGAATAAATATGTACAAGTAAAATAAATCAATAGAGTAATAAATATGTACAAACATATATACATATATACAGGTGCTGTGGGGACGGGAAGGAGGTAAGGCGGGGGGATGGGGAGGGGGAGTAGGGGGAAGAAGAAGGAGGGGGTTCAGTCTGGGAAGGCCTCCTGGAGGAGGTGAGCGCTCAGTAGGGCTTTGAAGGGAGGAAGAGAGCTAGCTTGGCGGATGTGCGGAGGGAGGGCATTCCAGGCCAGGGGGAGGACGTGGGCTGGGGGTCGACGGCGGGACGGGCGAGAACGAGGCACGGTGAGGAGATTAGCGGCAGAGGAGCGGAGGGTGCGGGCTGGGCTTGTACAGGACCTGCCAGTCGCTGGCCTTGGTGTGAGACAGTGTCATCCGTCTGAGGATCAGGGGCACGTTCTTGATGTTCCCCAGTAGGCCGTGGAGCGCCTGGGCCATCTCCAGTTTCCGGGGCTGCAGAAAGAACTGGATGCCATCCAGCCGGGCGTTCAGCTCACTCAGGTCCCGGGTCGGGCGCATCGGCCACAGCCTGAGTTGTTTTTCTCCCCACTTGCAGCGGCACCTGTTCAGGAGTCCAAACACATGGAGTCCCTCCTTCAGGCCTGGGGCCAGCTTGTATACCAATGAATGGGCCTCACTCTTGAGTATCTGCAGCACACAGTAGGTGTCCCGATCCACGGTCACTAGATTTGTCAGGACAAACTTCTTGAAGCCGAGGATGGGGACGACCCCACTGCTTTCTTCCAGCTCCACCCCTATTCTCTTCTGGTCCAGGAACTTTAGCAATCCCCCGAGAGCACGGACTGTCACGGGACAGTCGAACGGCACGATGGATGCGAGGAAGAGAATCTTCTCTCTGGGGCTCATGGGCTCCGTGATGAAGGAGGAGAAGGAGCCAGTGAGCAGGCGCTGCTTGCTGATCTCCAGGCCGAAATCCACGCTGGGAAACAGGACTGCTTCAGGTCTTCCCATCACTTCGTTGTTGCCAGAACCTGGGGAGGCCAATCCTTCCAGGAACCGAGTCATGTTCTCATCCCGCTTCATGCTGGTCACGATGGACCAAGGCCCGATCTCATCCACGACTCGCTAGAGGAGTCGGAGATTTTCATGGTCTGGGGCATCTGGCATAAAGTAGATGATGGGGTCACCCGTGTCGTAGTAGGCGATGCCCAGGTGTCCCACGTGCCACACCACGCTCAGGTGTGTCTCTGCTCTCTCCTCCTCTTCCTCTTGCCCAAAATGCCCCTGCATGGATGGTGAGATCTGGGGGTCAGTGGGGATCATCCCAGCCACCTGCCCCTGAGGGCTTTTGGATGCCATGCCAAGGGAAGTCTTGCTGTCAGAGACCCTGCCCGCTCCATTTCTGTCATTTGGGTGAAGTGAGGGAGACTCTGAGGAGAAAAGAAGTCTAGAGGTGGCAGCAGTTTCTGTCTTTTTGATGATACGAGTTTTTAACTGGTATTTATAAGCACTGTATCAGGCACTGTCCTTCACGCTAGTGTAGATCAGGTTGGATACAAGTCCATGTGTTGAATCCCCATTTTACAGATGAGGGAACTGAGGCCCAGAGAAGGGAAATCACACAGCAGGTAAGTGCCAGAGCCAGAATTAGAGCCCATTCATTCATTCATTCGTTCAATCGTATTTATTGAGCGCTTATTGTGTGCAGAGCACTGTACTAAGCGCTTGGGAAGTACAAGTTGGCAACATATAGAGACGGTCCCTACCCAACAGTGGACTCACAGTCTAGAAGGGGGAGACAGAGAACAAAACAAAACATATTAACAACATAAACTAAATAGAATAAATATGTACAAATAAAAGAAATAAATAGAGTAATGAATACGTACAGACATACATACATATATATATACAGGTGCTTCTGACTCCCAGGCCTGTGCTCTATTGTTCTATTGTCCTTTCCCAAACACTTACTAGAGGGCTCTGCTCAGAGTAAGCGCTCAATAAGTACCATCGATTAATGGTTGATCCCAACAGGAGTGGCCATGCCACCAGAGGGTGGCAAGTCACATAGGGTGGCGTGTGGCCATCTGTGTAGCCAGCACGTGGCATTCTGAGGAGCAGAGGGAGGGGTAGAAGCAGCATGGCCCTAGTGGACAGAGCCCGGGCCTGGGAGTCAGAAGGACCTGGGTTCTAATCCTACCTCCACCGCATGTCAGTTCTGTAACCGTTCATTTATTCATTCATTCATTCAATCGTATTTATTGAGGGCTTACTGTGTGCAAAGCACTGTACTAAGCACTTGGAAAGTACAATTTGTCAACAGAGACAATCCCAATCCCTACCCAACAATGGGTTCACAGTCTAGAAGGATGGAGACAACAAAACAAGTAGACAGGCATCAATAGCATCAATATAAATAAATAGAATTATAGATAGATACTCATCATGAATAAAATGAATTGGGCAAGTCACTTTGCTTCTCTGGGCCTCAGTTAGGGTGCTCAGCTAGGTCTAATTCCCATTGCTTAGTTCAGTGTTTAGCCCAAGGTAAGAACTTAAAGTTCCACAATCATCATCTTGTGTATAGGACTGAGTTCCATGTTTGTGCACATGTGGGAGCAACTAGTTGAAGAAGGAATTCCTTCTTTCTGGAAGGAAAGAATCTACATTTACATTTGGCTGTTTCACCTATTGTTTAACAGCGGGCAGCAGGGGCAAGGTGCTTTCAGAATATCATGAAAGCGGCAGAAACCGTTCCCTGGGGAAGTAACTGGGGTGACCGGTCAAACAGGGTAAGACCAAACATGGGATCCGGAAGGGCCGGGATTCAAATGTACCTGTTTTGAAAGCTCAGAGCTACTGGGGGCTCCAGAGTGGGAAAGCATTGTGTGTAATCATAATCATCATCATCATCATCATCATCTCTGTGGTGTTTGTTAAGCGCATACTAGGATAACAATAATGCTGGTACTTGTTAAGCGCTCACAGTCTTCGTCCCCATTTTACAGATGAGCTAATTGAGGCACAGAGAATTTACGTCACTTGCCCAAAGTCAGACAGCTGACAAGGGGCGGAGCTGGGATTAGAACCCACGACCTCTGACTCCCAAGCCCGTGTTCTTTCCACTAAGCCACGCTACTTCTCAGTACAGTGTGGCAGGCACTGTACTAAAAGCATTGGGATAGATAGAAGCAAATTGGGATGGACACAGTCCCTGTCCCACATGAGGCTCACTGTCTTAATACCCATTTTACTTGAGGTGACTGTGGCACGGAGAAGGTAGGTGATTTACCCAAAGTCAAGCGGCAGACAAGTACTGGAGCTGGGATAAGAACCCGGGTCCTGCTGACTCCCAGGCCCATGCTCTATCTAATAATAATAATTTTGATATTTGTGAAGTGCTTACTTGATACTACTATACTAAGTGCTTAGGTAGATACAAGATAATAATGATAATAATAACGATGGTGGCATTTGTCAAGCGCTTACTATAAAGGCTGCAGGACGGGTTTGAGCCCAAGGGGTAAGTAAGCATGGGGAAGTCAGGGTCGTGGTCCTCCCTGGCTTCTCCTGGTAATAAACCACCTGCGCTGCAGGCAGCAGGGAATCGGAGCAGCAAAAGGAACTTCCGCCACAACTCCCCCTTCCTGACTCTCCCCCACCAAAAAATCCCACAACCGATAAAAGGGGGGAAAGAACTGGTCCCTCTGGGGCCGCAGAACAAAGAAAACAAATATCTAAGACCTGCGCCGAGACACCTTATTGGGGCCGAGGCCAAAGCACCTAAGACTTTACCAGGATGGTGTGCTGCGGGCGGCCGGACTCCTTGAAACTCCTCTGATGTGAGACTATCTTCAGGAAATTTGGGGGAGCCAGTAGGATTGGTAGCTCTCTTTGGTCATAATTGTGTGTGGGTGTGTGAGTGTGTCCACATCTACCCCCGTTTTAATTAGACTAAGCATGGGATAAAGTGTGCCGCTGTTTACGGTGGTAATAATAATAATAATAATAATAATAATAATAATAATAATGGCATTTGTTAAGTGCTTACTATGTGGGGTGGGTACAAACAAATTGGGTTGGACCCAGGCACTGTCCCACGTGGGGCTCCCAGTCTCAATCCCCATTTTACAGATGAGGGAACTGAAGCACAGAGAAATGAAGTGACTTGCCCAAGGTCACACAGCAGACAAATGATGGAGTCGAGATTAGAACCCATGAACCTTCTGACTCCTAGGCCCGGGCTCTTTCCACTAAGCCATGCTGCTTTGGTGAGCGCCTCCTCCAGGTGTGCAGGTCGGGACCCGGCGGGCTCGGCGACGGCAGCGGTTCTCAGCAACGGCGGTGGTTCTCGGCGGTGTGGGGCCGTCGCCATGGCAGAGGCTTCCCTCTTCCGTGACATCCCGCAGGCTCAGGCTGTTCTGGTCTTTAAATTCAGAATAATAATAATGATGATGATGATGATGATAATTGAGGTATTTGTTAAGCGCTTACTATGTGCCAGTCACTGTTCTAATCACTGGGGTAGAAACCTGGTAATCAGGTCAGACACAGTCCCTGTCCCCCATGGGGCTCACAGTCTTAATCCCCATTTTGCAGATGAAGTAACTGAGACACAGGGAAGTGAAGTGATGTGGCGGAGCTGGAATTGAAACCCACGTCCTCTGACTTCCAGGTCCTTGCTCTTTCCACTCGGCCATACTACGACTCCCCTTTAATCTTAAAATGGAGATTAAGATTGTGAGCCCCTTGTGGGATCTGGACTGTGTCCAACCTGATGAGCTTATTAGAGAAGCAGCAGTGGCTCAGTGGCAAGAGCCCAGGCTTTGGAGTCAGAGGTCATGGGTTCAAATCCCAGCTCTGCCAATTGTCAGCTGTGTGACTTTGGGTAAGCCACGTAACTTCTCTGTGCCTCAGTTACCTCATCTGTAAAATGGGGATGAAGATTGTGAGCCCCCCATGGGACAACCTGATCACCCTTGTAACCTCCCCAGTGCTTAGAACAGTGCTTTGCACTTAACAAACACCATCATTATTATTACTATTATTACTATTATTATTATTATTATTATTACTATTATCTCTATCCCAGCACTTAGTTCGGTACATAGTACTACATAGTAAGTGCTTGACAAATACAGAGGAGAAAAAAAAGATCATGCCACTGGAGGGTGATAGAGAGTCGCCGCCTCACCGAACCATGCCCTACTATCTCCTTGGGGTGATAGAGGAGGGCAGCCTCCCATTCATTCATTCATTCATTCATTCATTCAATCAATCATATTTATTGAGCGCTTCCCAGAGCACTGTACTAAGCGTTTGGGAAGTACAAGTTGGCAAAATAAAGAGACGGTCCCTACCCAACAACGGGCTCACAGTCTAGAAGGGGGAGACAGACAATAAAACAAAACATGTGGACAGGTGTCAAGTCATCCGAATAAATAGAAATAAGGCTAGATGCATGTCATTAACAAAATAAATAGAATAGTAAATATGTACAAGTAAAATAAATAGAGTAATAAATCTTTACAAACATATATACAGCTGCCGTGGAGAGGGGAAGGAGGTAGGGTGGGGGGAGATGGGGAGGAGGAGAGGAAAAAGGGGGCTCAGTCTGGGAAGGCCTCCTGGAGGAGGTGAGCTCTCAGTAGGGCTTTGAAAGGAGGAAGAGAGCTAGCTTGGCGGATGTGTGGAAGGAGGGCATCCCGGGCCAGGGGGAGGATGTGGACCGGGGGTCGATGGCGGGACAGGTGAGAACGAGGTACAGGGAGGGGGTTAGCGGCAGAGGAGTGGAGGGTACGGGCTGGGCTGTAGAAGGAGAGAAAGGAGGTGAGGTAGGAGGGGTCGAGGCGATGGAGAGCCTTTAAGCCGAGAGTGAGGAGTTTTTGCCTGATGCGTAGGTTGACTGGTAGCCACTGGAGATTTTTGAGGAGGGGAGTGACATGCCCAGAGCATTTCTGCACAAAGATGATCCGTGCAGCGGCATGAAGTATAGACTGAAGTGGGGAGAGACAGGAGGATGGGAGATCAGAGAGGAGGCGGATGCAGTAATCCAGTCGGGATAGGATGAGAGATTGAACTGGCAAGGTAGCAGTTTGGATGGAGAGGAAAGGGCGGATCTTGGCGATGTTGCGGAGGTGAGACTGGCAGGTTTTGGTGACGGACAGGATGTGAGGAGTGAACGAGAGAGCGGAGTCGAGGATGACACCAAGTTTGCGGGCTTGTGAGACGGGAAGGTTGGTAGTGCCGTCTACAATGATGGGAAAGTCAGGGAGAGGGCAGGGTTTGGGAGGGAAGATAAGGAGTTCAGTCTTGGACATACTGAGTTTTAGACGGCGGGCAGACATCCAGATGGAGATGTCCTGAAGGCAGGAGGAGACCCGAGCCTGAAGGGAGGGAGAGAGAGCAGGCGCAGAGATGTAGATTTGGGTGTCATCAGCGTAGAGAGGATAGTTGAAGCCATGAATTCACCAAGGGAGGGAGTGTAGATAGAGATGGGGTGGTAGAGAGAAGCAGCCTCCCAGAACAAGCCTCCCGCTGTACTATTCCATACTACACTGTCACCAGGCACAGCCTCTCTGAACAAGCCTGGTGTCACCAGGGTTAATAGAGAGGCACGGCCTCCCAGAATAACAATTGGGTGCCACCAATGGGCAGGCTGCTGCTCTCAGAACAGAGGCTGGTTCTGGTTCCAGGGTCCAGAGGAATATTCTCCAAAGCTGCTGTTCAGTACTGCTCCTTGGCCTCTTACACTGTGGGCACATTCAACTCCCAGATTTACCCCATTTCTGAGTGGAAGAGAGAGAGAGAGAGAGAGAGAGAGAGAGAGAGAGAGAGAGAGAGAGAGAGAGTGTGTGTGTGTGTGTGTGTGTAATAGTGGGGAGGAGGAGTGTTGCCACTCATAGCAGAACAGGGGCTGGGGCTCTGTGCAGGAAGCTGATTTGATTGGGACTGAGAAGCCCCAGGGCCCTTAATTCGACAGATAGGTCAAGCTTCCCTGTGACTATAGCAAAAACTCCTCACCATTCGCTTTAAACCACTTAACCACCTTGATCCCTCCTACCTCACCTCACTTTTCTCCTACTGTAACCCAGTCCACACGCTTGGCTCCTCTGGTGCTCACCTTCTCACTGTACCTCGATCGCATCTATCTCACCGCCGACCTATCCCTCGCATCCTGCCTCCGGCTTCCTTGAAACTCCTCTGACATGGGACTATCTTCAAAAACCTCGGGGAAGCCAGTCAGATTGGTAGCTATTTTTTTGCCATAATTGTGAATGTGTGAGTGTCTGTAGGCATCTATCCCCCTTTCAATTAGGCCAAGCGTGGGATACACTGTTCTGCTGCATATTGTGGTGGCTCGGTTTCACTTCTGAACTTGTTTCTGAGCACCTCAAACTGAAGGGGAGACGATTCCCCTTTGACAGGGTCCTACCTTGAGCATTTGAATTGAAAGGGGAGACAATCCCCAGAGAAGGGCTCATACATTAAGGGCCTGAAACTAAAGGGGGAGACAATGAGACAAGCGTCATCAAAACCCGATCCCACGAACCTTCCCAGATGATGAGGAATCTGGCCTGAGTGAGGACATTTGGGCCGGGTTGAGTCCTACCTGGAAGTTCAGGCCAGATCACGGAAGACCAGGTGGTTAGACCCTTCCTCGGCTGGCCACACTGCGGTCGACTCACACGGATTCCCCAAATATTGGCAGACTGCTCTTCAAGCACTGTGAAATTTCCAGTGATCCCCAAAAAACCAGTGGAAAGAACACGGGCCGTGGAGTCAGAGGGCCTGGGTTCTCATTCCGGTTCCGCCACTCGCTTGCTGTGTGACCTTGGGTAATGGCTTGACTTCTCTGGACCTCAGTTTCTTAAATAGCAAAACGGGGATTCGATAACTGGTCTCCCTCTTACTTAGACCGTGAGACCCATGAGGGACAGGGTTTGTGTCCGACCTAATTGACCTGTGCCAACCCAGTGCTTAGAATAATGTTTAACACATACTAAGTGATTAACAAATACCAGAAAAAAAGAGTATTCCAGGACTGTGGCCACTTCCCGTGCTCCTTGCTCCAGATCGAAAGCCCGTGGGAGTCTTAGGGTGACCAAACTTGTATCTCTCCTCCTCTGCCTGCAGTAATGGACGTGCCCTCAAGCCACTGGCAGTCCCTGGCTCCCTGGTGGCGGTGAGGGGAGAGGGCATTTTCCTGAGTGTGGAGGAGGTCGGGGGGGGGAGGCGGTGGGAATGAACTGGGTGCAGCTGATCCTCTCACTTCCATTCAAGGAGTGCTTGGAGAGAATTGGAGGAGTCAGCATGGCCTAGCAGTTAGAGCCTGGGCCTGGGAGTCGGAAAGAGCTGGATTCTAATACCAACTCTTAGGGGAAATTGGGCAAGTCACTTCCCTTTTTTAAATGGTATCTGTTAAAGCACTTATGTGCCAGGCATTGTAATAATAATAATAAATAATAATAATAATAGTATTTGTTAAGAGCTTATGCTGGGGTAGATGCACTGTTGTCAGGTTGGACACAGTTCCTTGTCCCACCTGGGGCACTCAAGTCTTCACCCCCATTTTCCAGATGAGGGAACTGAAGCCCAGAGAAGTGAAGTGACTCGCCCAAGCTCGCACAGCAGACAAGTGGCAAAGTTGGGATTGGAACCCCCATCCCTGTTGACGGCACTACCATCCTTCGCGTCTCACAAGCCCGCAACCTTGGTGTCATCCTCGACTCCGCTCTCTCGTTCACCCCTCACATCCAAGCTGTCACCAAAACCTGCCGGTCTCACCTCCGCAACATTGCCAAGATCCGCCCTTTCCTCTCCATCCAAACCGCTATCCTGCTCGTTCAAGCTCTCATCCTATCCCGTCTGGATTACTGTATCAGCCTCCTCTCTGATCTCTCATCCTCCTGTCTCTCCCCACTTCAATCCATACTTAACGCCGCTGCCCAGATTGTTTTTGTCCAGAAACGCTCTGGGCATGTTACTCCCCTCTTCAAAAATCTCCAGTGGCTACCAATCAACCTACGCATCAGGCAGAAGCTCCTCACCCTCGGCTTCAAGGCTCTCCATCACCTCGCCCCCTCCTACCTCACCTCCCTTCTCTCCTTCTACAGCCCAGCCCGCACCCTCCGCTCCCCTGCCGCTAATCTCCTCACCGTGCCTCATTCTCGCCGGTCCCGATGTCAACCCCCGGCCCACGCCATCCCCCTGGACTGGAATGCCCTCCCTCTGCACGTCTGCCAAGCTAGCTCTCTTCCTCCCTTCAAGGCCCTACTGAGAGCTCACCTCCTCCAGGAGGCCTTCCCAGACTGAGCCCCCTCCTTCCTCTCCCCCTCCTTCCCCTCTGCATCCCCCTGCTTTACCTCCTTCCCCTCCCCACAGCACCTGTATATATGTTTGTACATATTTATTACTCTATTTATTTATTTTACTTGTACATATTTATTCTACTTATTTTATTTTGTTAATATGTTTTGTTTTGTTCTCTGTCTCCCCCTTCTAGACTGTGAGCCCACTGTTGGGTAGGGACCGTCTCTATATGTTGCCAACTTGTTCTTCCCAAGTGCTTAGTACAGTGCTCTGCACACAGTAAGTGCTCAATAAATACGATTGAATGAAAGAATGAATGAACCCAGGCCCTTCTGATGCCGAGGCTCATGCTAGTCTATCCACTAGGCCAACCTGCCTCAGTCCCCTTATCTAGTAATGTAATGTGCTTGACTCAGATCAAGCTTGGCTCCTCAATTTGAGTAAATCATGAAACCAAGATATTTGAGTCAATCAAATAGCCAAGTTACTTGAGTCAATCAAATGGCCAAGTTATTTGAGTCAATCAAATGATTGGGCTTGGCTTTGAGTAAATCAAGTCACCAGGTAGTATGACTTAATCAAACTACTGGGTTTGACTGGCTTGAATCAATTAACCAAGCCTGGAGTCAATCGACCCATCAGCCACACCCAGCGTGGTGAAGCCGGTCTAGGCAGAGGGAAAGGTCAGATAGAAGGGTGGACCAAAGCATGACCTTGACCACTGTGCTTCCACAGCTCACAGTTTTAATCCCCAGTTTACGGATGAGGTCCCTGAGAGCCAGAGATTTGAACTGAGTTGCCTAAGGTTATCCAGGAGACAAGCAGCGGAGCCCGATTTAGAACCCAGGTCCTTCAGACTCCCAGGCCCGCACTCTATCGACTAGCCACGTTGCTTCTCCTGCTAATCTTCCTTCCCCCTTTATAATTGGCATCGATCATGCCTCTATCTGGGAATGTACTTCTCTGAGGAACCCCAAAGCTGAAGCGTGATATGGACTATTTGGAGGAACCAAAAGAGAATGATAGAAATGTTTAAAATAGCACTGTAAGGTTAAATGAAAGAAAGATTAGAAGCAAGATTAAAAATGGGTTTCCCTGCTTGGAGAACGTGAGAAGCCTTAATCACGGAACCCAAGGGTGTGAAGGAATAGCATATCTTCTTGATATCTTCTAAACTGTGAGCCCGTTGTTGGGTAGGGATTGTCTCTATCTGTTGCTGAATTGTACTTCCCAAGCACTTAGTACAGTGCTCTGCACACAGTAAGCGCTCAATAAATATGATGGAATGAATGGATATCATATGAGTGATGGTAAGCCGTTGTTCTAGACAACTGATAACCATCTCCTCCGGTTTCGTCTGTCAGTTGCTCTGTCCGTTGCCTGCTATGTGACCTTGTGCAAGTCACTTCACTTCTTTGGGCCTCAGTTTCCTCAGCTGTAAAATGGGAATTGAACCCTACTCCCTCCTACTTAGACTTTGAGCCCCCCGTGGGACGAGGATTGTGTCCAACCTGATAACTCTCAATGCTTAGAACACATGATAAGTGCTTAACAGATACTATTAAAAAAAAAAAGAAAAATGAACCAAAAAACTGCAACAATAATCCGGAGCATTTCATAGTCAGTATTTGATTGAAAGTGAAAAAATTAATAATTGTGGTATTTGTTCAGCACTTCTTATGTGTCAAACACTGTTCAAAATTGAAGCCATTAGGAAGATTCTGGGCTGGGTAGAGATACAGTGAAGCGCATGACCTAGCAGAAAGTTTACGGGCTTAGGAATCAAAGTACCTGGGTTCCGATCCCGGCTCGGCTGCTTGTCCACGGTGTGACCTTTTTTTTTTGTTTTTTGTTAAGCACTTCACTTACTATGTGCCAAGCACTTTTCTAAGCACTGGGGTAGATACAAGGTAATCGGGTTGTCCCACATGGTGCTCCCAGTCTTAATCCCCATTTTCCAGATGAAGTAACTGAGGCCCAGAGAAGTTAAGTGACTTGCGCAAAGTCACATAGCTGACAAGTGGTGGAGCCAGGATTAGAACCCATGATTTCTGATTCCCACGCTACTTCCCTGACCTTGGGCAAGTCACTTCACTTCCCTGGACCTCTGTGACCTCAACTGGAAAATGGGGATTAAGATTGTGTGTCCCATGTGGGTACAGGGACCCGGTCCGACCAGATTAGCTTGTATCTACCCCAGCATTTAGTACAATGCCTGGCACATAGTAAGGGCTTAACAAATGCCACAATAATTATTGAAGCATCAGCAAAGAACCCAGTGGAGGAGCCTTTGGAGATCTTTGAAAGAAGGGTTCAGTGTTGTTTGTCTGGGATGGTTTAAAAGTAACCTTGCCAGGAGGCAGGGGAATATTCT
Source organism: Tachyglossus aculeatus (assembly GCF_015852505.1). Lineage (NCBI taxonomy): Eukaryota > Metazoa > Chordata > Mammalia > Monotremata > Tachyglossidae > Tachyglossus > Tachyglossus aculeatus. The sequence continues at coordinate 24,451 of NW_024044964.1, read as the reverse complement.
AGACAACCTCTCAAAGTTCCCTCCAGGCCTCTGATTGGACCATACGGCAAATTTGGGTAGGGGTCTATCCAACTCAGTATAGATATATTCCCTTAATTACAGCTCCCTGGAGATACCAGGGAGGGAATTTTGTATTCATTTTTCATGTGTTTTAAGTGTTTGTCTTGAGGCAAAGGTCTGTTTCTGTCCCATTAAAAAAAATAATAATAAACTTGATTTGTTTCCTTTTAGTCAGAATATGAGATTGATGACCCTATCTGCGCCTATGTGTTCTCAATACTTGTGGAGTTCACGACACTGCGAATCGAATGGTATACCGTAGTAATTATGCTGTAAGATAAGAACTGTGGAAAGAGGATTGTTTTACCTCCATTTTTATCCCTGTCACCTGGGAGCTCATCAGTTTCCTCCTGGCAGCCCACATTCAAACCATTTTCTTCCTTTTTTTAAAAAATGGAATTCATTAAGCACCTACTATGTGCCAGACACTGTACTAAGCACTGGGGTAGATGCAAGTCAGATTGGACACAGTCCCTGTCCCACATGGGGCTCACAGTCTTAATCCCCATTTTACAGATAAGGTCACTAAGGCCCAGAGAAGTGAAGTGACTTGCTCAAGGTCACACAGCAGACAAGTTGTAGAGACAGGATTAGAACTCAAGCCCTTCTGCCTCCCAGGCCCCTGCCATACCCACTAGGCCATGCTGCTTCTCCCGCTTGAAATACTGAGAATAGTGCCAAGTACTCACTAGTAAATATTGCAGAGTTTGTTGTTCTTTTACCTGTAGACTGAACACTCCTTGTGGACAGGGAACATGTCTGCCAACTCTGCTTTACTGTACTTTCCCAGGTTTTTAGTCCAGTGCTCTGCACGCACAGTAAGCACTTATTAAATGCCTTTGATTGAGCAATTCATTCATTCAGTCGTATTTCTTAAGCACTTACTGTGTGCAGAACACTTGTACTAAGTGCTCAGGTAGGAACAATTCAACGGTCAACAGTGACAGTCCCTGCCCACAATGAGCTCAAAGTCTGGTGTGGCATAGAGGGGAGATGGGCATCAATGTAAATAGATAAAATTGCAGATATATACATAACTGCTGTGGGGGAGGGGGCGGGCAGGGAAGAGCAAAGGGAGCACGTTAGGGCGATGCAGAAGGGAGTGGAAGATGAAGAAAAGTGAGGCTTATCCATCATCATCCTCAGCAGCATTTATTAAATGCCTGCTTTTTACAAGAGCACTCTACTAGATGGCTGGGAGCATAAAAAACCTATAAGACGTGACACCTCCTGGTCTTTTAGGAGCTTATGGCCTAATGATGCAGGATCTCTAGAAGGATAAAGTGCCCTGGGGTAGGTAGAGGTGGGGAAAATCAAATTAGTCCATGTTTCCATTGGTTAGAAAGATTTTAGGAGGCAGAGGGAGAAGGAATGGAACCTAATGGGATTATTGATTCATGATCATTTATTCAGTCATTTATTCAATCGAATCTATTGAGTGCCTACTGTGTGTAGAGCACTGCACCAAGCACTTGGGACAGTACGAAACAACACCAATCAATCAATCAATCAATCAATTGTATTTATTGAGCGCTTACTATGTGCAGAGCACTGTACTAAGCGCTTGGGAAGTACAAATTGGCAACACATAGAGACAGTCCCTACCCAACAGTGGGCTCACAGTCTAAAAGGGGGAGACAGAGAACAGAACCAAACATACCAACAAAATAAAATAAATAGGATAGAAATGTACAAGTAAAATAAATAAATAAATAAATAAATAGAGTAATAAATATGTACAACCATATATACATATATACAGGTGCTGTGGGGAAGGGAAGGAGGTAAGATGGGGGGATGGAGAGGGGGACGAGGGGGAGAGGAAGGAAGGGACACCAAACGGACACATTCGCTCTCGACAACGAGCTTACAAGATTCTGGATAGCCTTGTCTTTTTTGTTGTTGTTGTTATGGTATTTGTTAAGGTCTTCTGTGCCAGGCACTGTACTAAGTGCTGGGGTAGATAGAAGCTAATCCAGTTGGAGGCAGTCCATGTCCTACATGGGGCTAATGGCCTTAATCCCCATTTTCCAGAAGATGGAACCTAAGCCCAGAGAAGGAAGTGACTTGCCCATGGACCCACAGCAGACAGGTGACAGAGCTAGCTGGGATTAGAACCCAGGTCCTTCTGACTCTCAGGCCCGGGCTCTATCCTCTCGGCTACTCTGCTTCTCACCATTAATATGGGTATTCAAGCTTTGGCTGTATTTTGTGGCTCTCTGACGAGAAGCTCAAAACATTTTGCAAATGTTATCTCCTGACTGCCCACAGAGTCCGGTGAATATTGTCCCGTCCCATCTTGACTACTGTATCGGTCTCCTCGCTGGTCCCTCTGCCTCCGGTCTCTCTATCGCCCAGGGTATTTTCCAAAAATCTCACCTGGAACAGCAATAGTTCAAACCATGGAAGTGAATGAGCTCCCTGAGGGAGTGAGTGTAAAGTCAGACAGAAAGGGTCTCAGAAGAGAACCTCAAGTGATCCACACAAGTTAAGGGATGGAGGGAGAACCGGTGAAAGACTTTTTCTTGACTGTGTTTTTTGAGTGGTATTTGTTAAGCACTTACTATGTGCGCGGCACTGTTCTAAGTGCTGGGGTTGATATGCGAAAATCGGATCGGACAGAGTCCCTGTCCCCCGTGGGGCTCACAGTTTTAACCCCCATTTTACAAACGAGGTCACCGAGGCCCAGAGAAGTGAAGCGACTTGCCCGAGGACACATAGCTGACAAGTAGCGGAACTAGGATTAGAACACAGGTCCTTCTGCCTCGTAGACCTGGGCTCTATCCACTAGGCCTTGCCACGTATAGTCTCCGAGACCGTCGATGAGCAGACGAGAACTGTGTCAAACTGTGTTCGGCCCACCTATCTGGGATTCCGGCACACCTGGTCAGACACTGTGACTCGTAGGAATTTTTTGTCCTTATTATGCGCCAGGCCCAGTACTAATTGCTCGGGCGGAAACTAGCTGATCACATTGGACACAGTCCCTGTCCCACTTGGGGCCCACAGTCTTCATCCCCATTTTACGGATGAGGGAACTGAGGCCCGGAGAAGTGAAGTGACTTACCCAAGGTCACACAGAAGACAAGTGGCAGAGCTGGGATAAGAACCCATGATCTTCTGACTCCGAGACCCAGGTCTGTATTTTTCATGGAAAAACATTGATTTTTCATGGAAAAACATTTCATTGTCACAGTAGTGTGATGATGACACTCCCCCTATTCGAGGCCAGAAAGGAGCGGAGGCAGGTGGGAGCAGGAAGTCTGCGTCTGGGCTGTAGGCCTGGGGTTTCCTTTGCTAACCCCCTGCCACACCCTAGACCGAGCCACCGGAGCCCGTCGCGATATGGGGGTCGCCCGCTGGCCTCCCGCAGCCCGAGCCTCCGTCGATCGGTTATCGGTCGATCGTATCTATTGAGCGTTTACTCTGTGCAGAGCACTGTTCTGTTTTGTTTCGTTTGTTTGTTTGTGTTTTGTTCTCTGTCTCCCCCTTCTAGACTGTGAGCCCACTGTTGGGTAGGGACATCTCATCTTCATCTCAGGCAGGAGTGTGTACACTCTGCTTTTCAGAGAAAAGTAGGGTAGAAACACTGATAGGCACTTCATCCTCGTGCTGACATTAGATCTCACATACTTCTCTGTTGAGCCCAGAAAGTCCCTTCTTGGGGGATTGAGACTGCTCAGTGACCCTATAGACAGGACTATAGTCACAGTGAGGCTTGACCCATCTACAGAATTAAGGGTTCTGGGTCTTCTCAGTCCCAGTCAAATCAGACAGAACTACAGCCCTGCACAGCAGTAGGGGAACCAGCAAAATGTAAACTAGATTCTTTCCTTCCTGAAAGAAGGAATCCCTTCTACAATTCGTTGCTCCCGCACATACACAAACATGGAACCCAGTCTTATAAACGAGATGATGATTGTGGAATTTTAAGTGCTTACCGTGTGCCAAACACTGAACGAAGCTTTGGAAACCAGACCCAGCTGAACACCTGTCTCGCAGCAGGGCTGAGCTGCTCGAATCACTTTCATTTCCAGAATCGGAAACCTTCCTCCTGGAAGGACAAAGCGTGGTAAACATTCAGGGGATCTTCTTGGGGTTATTTCCAAACCCTAATTTGGCAAGACAGTGGGGTTGCAAGCTTTGTATTTCCTCATGTGAGAAGTGACTTGCCCAAGGTCACAGAGCTGATAAACGGTGGAGCCGGGATTAGAACCCAGGTCCTTCTGACTCCCAGGCCTGGCCTCTGTCCACTAGGCCACACTGCTTCAACCCCTCCCTCCGCTCCTCAGAATGCCAGGTGCTGGCTACACAGGTGGCCACACGCCACCCTATGTGACTTGCCACCCTCTGGTGGCATGGCCGCCCCTGTTGGGATCATTCATTCATTCATTCATTCATTCATTCGTATTTATTGAGTGCTTACTGTGTGCAGAGCACTGTACTAAGCGCTTGGGAAGTACAAGTTGGCAACATATAGAGACAGTCCCTACCCAACAGTGGGCTCACAGTCTAGAAGGGGGAGACAGACAAGAAGACTAAACATATTAACAAAATAAAGTAAATAGAATAAATATGTACAAATAAAATCAATCAATAAATAGAGTAATAAATACGTACAAACATATACACAGGTGGTGTGGGGAGGGGAAGGAGGTAAGGCGGGGGGATAGGGAGGGGGGGGAGGGGGAGGGGAAGGAGGGGGCTCAGTCTGGGAAGGTCTCCTGGAGGAGGTGAGCTCTCAGTTGGGCTTTGAAGGGAGGAAGAGAGCTAGCTTGGCGGATGGGCGGAGGGAGGGCATTCCAGGCCAGGGTGAGGACGTGGGCCAGGGGTCGACGGCGGGACAGGCGAGAACGAGGCACGGCGAGGAGATTAGTGGCAAAGGAGCGGAGGGTGCGGGCTGGGCTGTAGAAGGAGAGAAGGGAGGTGAGGGAGGAGGGGGCGAGGTGATGGAGAGCCTTGAAGCCGTGGGTGAGGAGGTTTTGCCTGATGCGTAGAGTTTTTGCCTGCAGTGGTATTTATTGAATGCTTACTGTGCTCAGAGCCCTCTAGTAAGTGCTTGGCAGAGGATAAAAGAACAATAGACCACAGGCCTGGGAGTCCGAAGGATCTGGATTCTAATTCTGATTTTGCCACTTGCCTGCTGTGTGATCTTGAGCAAGTCACTTGACTTCTCTGGGCCTCAGTTCCCTCATCTGTAAAATGGGGATTCAACGCACAGACTGGGTCCAAGCTGATGACCTGGCATCTGCCCCAGCATTTAGAACGGTGTCTGATACAGTGCTTATAAATGCCATTTAAAAACAAATATCATAAAAAAGAGAGAGACTGATGATGATAATGATGATGATGGCATTAAGCTCTGACTATGTGCCAGGCACAGTATTAACCGCTGGCATGGTTACGGGCAAACCAAGTTGGACACAGTTCCTGTGAGGTAGCTGGGGCACAGAGAAGTGAAGTGACTTGCCCAGGGTCACACAGAAGACAAGTGGTAGAGCTGGGATAAGAACCCATGACCTTCTGACTCCTAGGCTCGTGCTCTATCCACTATGTCATGTTGCTTCCCCAGCATGCTGGAGCTCTAATCTCAGTCACTGGCCTGCTCTTTGTGACCTTGGACAAGTCTTCTCTTTGCCTTAGTTTTTCATCTGCAAAATGGGGGTTAAATACCTTTTCTTCTTTCCTGTTAATTAATGAATGTGGTTTTAATTATGGTACTCATTAAGCATTTACTCGGTGCCAAGCACTGTTCTAAGCACTGGGGTAGATACAAGGTCATCAGGTGGCCCACAGTCCCACGTGGGACTCACAGTCTAAGTAAAAGGGAGTAGGATCGAATCCCCATTTTACAGATGGGATAAATGAGGCACAGAGAAGTGTTAGGCTGCATTTCCCATGGGGGACAGGGATTGTATCTGATTCTATCTACCACAGCGCTTGGCACAATGCTTGACACTTAGCTGTTTGAAGAAACAATGTGGGACAGTGAATAGAGCACAGGCCTGGGAACTGGCAAGACCTGGGTTCTACTCCCAGCTCTGCCACTTGTCTTCTGTGTGACCTAGGGCAAGTCACTTCACTTCTCTTTAAAATGGGGATTAAGACTGTTTGCCCTATGTGGGACAGGGTCTAGGTCCAACCCGATTAGCTTCTGTTTACCTCAGCATTTGGAACAGTGCTTTACAACTAGTAAGTGTTTAAATACCATCACCATTATTAGTATTATGAAGAGGACTATGGAAAGGGGGAAGGAGGACAAGGAGGAGAGGAAGGAGGAGGAGGAGAGGGAGGGGCAGGCTGAGTGGGAGAAGGTGATTTGTCCTCTCAAAGGAGTGGAGCTCGATATTTCAGGGATTGAGGAGGTGATGGAAAAGGAAGCAGAGGGAGCTGTTATAAATGACCACCTCTAGGGTTTTGGGTAGGAAAGGTAAGAAGTGGGTGGAGTGAGCAGCGGATGGGACTGTGGAGTACAGGGTGGGGGGTTTTCTTGTTGTTGTTTAAAACTAGGGGAAGTTTGGGGCATATTTGAAAGCAGTGGGGAAGGAATTGAATCGGCACAGAGGAACTGGTTGAAGATGCCAACCAGTCCTTAACTAGAAGAAAAGTGGATGCAAGTGTCCAGGTGGTGTGAAGGCAGAGCCATCTAAGGCAAAGTTTGAGGGGTTGGACTTCTAAATTAGGCAGATGTGAGGTAGCTGGGAAGGATTATAATAATCATCATAATGGTAATGATAATGATAATAATGGCATTTGCTAAGCGCTTACTATGTGACGAGCATTGTTCTAAGCACTGGGGTAGATACAAGGTTATCAGGTTGTCCCACGTGGGGTTCACAGTCTTAATCCCTATTTTACAGATGAGGGAACTGAGGCACAGGGAAGTCAAGTGACGTGCCCAAAATCACACAGCAGACAAGCGGCGGAGCCGGGATTAGAACCCACGAACTCTGACTCCCAAGCCCGGGCTCTTTCCACTAAGCTACGCTGCTTCTCCATGAGGGATGAGGGTGGATGTGGGGTGGGTGGGAAGATTTGGGGTCAGGGTAAGTCCAGTGGCTTCAGGGTCACTAGTCTTTGATAGTAGGAGGAGTATTTAGTACATACTTCCAAAGTGCACAGCATGGTATTAAGCACTGACGGTTGCCTCGGCGATAAGGAGGGAGTTGGGGGCACTGGAAGTTTAAGGCAGGAGTTAAAAGTCCAGAGGAGATGGTAAAGGCACCAGGCTTGGGAGTCCACGAGCCAGGGGAATCATTGTCGCTGAGCAGAAGAGAGAGAAAGTGTAATTCCTTCTCACCGGCTCTGAGATGGTTGAGGTGATCCTAGTGCCTGGATTCCCCCTAAAAGCACTCCGTGGCATGAGTGGTCTGATAGTGCTCCTGCGACTTGAGAAGGAAATGGGAACAGATGCAAAGTCCCTGTATCTCTTGGGTCTCACGGTCTAAGTAGGAGAGAGAACAGGTATCGAATCCCAGTTTTGCAGTTGAGGAAATGGAAGCCCAGAGTAGTGAAGTGACTTACCCAAGGTCACACAGCAATCAAGTGGCAGAGGCCAGAATTAGAATCCAGGCCCTCTGACTCCAAGGCCCAGGTTCTTTCTGCGAGCTTCTTTGAAATCATCGGGAATTTCACAGTGTTCGAAGATCAGTCTGCCAATATTTGGGGAATCCATGTGAGTCGTCCTCCCTCACTGTGGCCAGCTGAGGAAAGGTCTAACCGACCGGTCTTCCGTGATCTGGACTGGACTTCTGGGTAGGAATCAACCCACCCAGAAGGTTCTCTCTCTGGCCAGATTCCTCATCAACTGGGAAGGTTTGCAGGCTCAGGTTTTGATGACACTTCACTGGGACAAAGCATCCAGAGTGTGACCTTGGGCAAGTCCCTTTACTTCTCTGGCCCTCATTTCCCTCATCTGTAAAATGGGTTTTTAAGACCGTGAGCCCCCTGTGGGATGAACCTCGCCCAACCTGGCTAGCTTGTATCTACCTCAGCACCGAGTTCTGTGCTTGACACATAGGAAGTCCTTAACTAGACTGTAAGCTCATTGGGGACAGGGAATGTGCCTGTTTATCGTTATGTTGTACTCTCCAAAGGGCTTAACACAGGGCTCTGCACACAGTAGGCGCTCAATAAATACGGTTGACTAACAAGTACCACTTAAAAAAAAACGTGTTTTATGATTCTCTTACAATATCAGATTGGATTCCCTGATCATATCAGATATGAAAGAGAGAGGGCGTCCCAGGCCAGAGGCAGGACGTGGAGGAAGGTCAGCGGCGAGGCAGACGAAAACGAGGTCCACTGAGAAGGTTGGCATTAGAGCAACCAAGTGTGCGGGGTGGTTGTAGCCGAAGAGCAGCGAGGCAAGGTAGGATGGGAGGTAAGTAGCAAGTAGTATGGAAGATGATCCCAGGACATTCTCTAGCAGATCATTTTCTTTGGGGAATTAAAGTGTGGGAGGAATTCTTGGAATCTTTTTAACTGGAGTTGCTCCCGTGGATGAAGTTGCTCCAGCAGTTGCGTCGGCTGCCGAGGTAGCTGCTGTGGGTGTAGTGACTGTGGACTCTGAGCTGGGGGGAACCTGAAACTCTTCTCCTGTAGCCACGCACCCAGTTATTCTTGCTGCAGTAATCGCTGCCCTCCCTTCTCTGGCCCCTGGGTTTTTATTTTTCATGGGTCCCAAGCTGTCTGTCACCGGCGCCCCCTGGGGGTCAGGGACTGTCATCTCATTCAGGTATTTATTTCCAGGGCTTGGCACGGTGCTATTTTGACCTCATTCGTTAAGAACTTTCTATGTGTCAGGCAAGTAGGAGGGCGAACAAGCACTGAATCCCCATTTTGCAGCACGGGCCTGGGGGTCAGAAGGACTGGATCCTAATCCTAGCTCTGCCACTTGTCTGCTGCGTGACCCTGGGCAAGTCATTTCGCTTCTCTTGGCCTCAGTTCCCTCACCTGTAAAATAGGGATTAAGACCGTGAGCCCCACGAGTGGGACACGGACTTTATCCAATCCTATTTGCCTGCCTCTGCTCCAGTGCTTAGGTACAGCGTCTGGCACATAGTAAACGCTTAACAAATGCCACAGTTATTGTGACTATTATAATTATTATTGTTTAGCAGTTGAGGAAACTGAGGCTCAGTGACTGGCCCAACGTCACAAAGCAGGCAAACAGTGGAACTGGGATTAGAACACAGGCCCGTGCTCTATCCGTGGGGTCACACTGCCTTCTGGTGCTTGGCACACAGTAAGTGCTTAATCAATAGTACTGCTTCTACTGGGAAGCAGCATGGCCTAGTGGCTAGAGCCCAGGACTGGGAATCAGAAGGACCAGGGTTCCACTTGTCTGCTGGGTGACCTTGGGCAAGTCACTTCACTTATCTGGGCCTCGGTTCCCTCATCTGGAAAATGGGAATTGAGACAGTGAGCCCTATGTGGGGCAGTGACTGTGTCCAACCCCCAGTTAGCTTGTATCTACCCCAGTGCTTAGTACAGCTCCTGGCACAAAGTAAGCATTGAACAAATACCACCGTTATCGTTAGTATTATCACCAAGGTTTGGCATCCTCCAGATGATGCTTCCTGCCCTGCTGCCCTCCCTCAAGGGGGTCTCCTCTATTTCTACTGCCCCCGTCTCCCAGGAAAATTGAGAGGTCAGCATGCTCCTCCTCTCCCAGTTACGCTACCTCCTTCTCACCTTCGCAGGATGGACACGGTCCCTGTCCCACAAGGGGCTCATCGTCTTGATCCCCAAAACAATAATAATAAATATGGTGGTATTTGTTAAGCACTTACAATGGGCCAGGCACCACACTAAGCGCTGGCGTGGATACAGGCAAATCGGCTTGAACGCAGTCCCTGTCCCACGGGGGGCTCCCGGTCTTAATCCCCATTTTACAGATGAGGGAACTGAGGCCCAGAGTAGTGAAGTGACTCGCCCAAGGTAAAACAGCCAACAGGTGGCCGAGCCGGGATTACAACCCAGGTCCTTCTGACTCCCAGGTCCGTGCGCTATCCACTTGCCTGCTGTGCGACCTAGGGCAAGTCACTACATTTCTCTGCCTCGGTTCCCTCATCTATCAAATGGGGATGACATGAGATGAGGAGGAGGCAGGAGAGGGCGGGGGACAGGGTGAGGATGAAGGGAGGGGGTGCCCATGATGGAGTAGGGGGGGAGGGGGCTTCATGGGCCACAGTGACATGGAGGCTTTTGAGGGGAGGGCATCGTGTGGCTGGGAGACAGGTCAGCTTGGCATGCAGCAATCAGAAAGTGGGTAACAGTGTTTGGGCAGCAACTTTTGGGAAGATCGGTTGGTCAAGAAGGAGGAGAGAGAACAACGCTCGTCTCTTTGGGCAAAAAAAATGCCCCAAGGTCACATGAGATGAGATCTCTATAGTCCCACCGGTGCGTACTGCTCTTTTTCGCTGGGCTCCTGAGCACCAGAAAAATCTCTCTATCTGAAGCAGCGTAGTCTAGTGGATAGAGCACAGGCCTGGGAGTCGGAAGGACCTGGCACTGGGGTTGATTCAAACTTCCAGGTTGGTCACAGTACATGTCCCACATGGGGTTCACAGTCCCCAAATTACAGATGAGGTAACTGAGGCACAGAGAAGGTAAGTGACTTCCCCAAGGTCCCGCAACAGACCAGTGGCAGAGCTGGGACTAGAACACAGGTCCTTCTGACTCCCAAGCCCGTGTTCCATCCACTAGGCCAGGCAGTTGCTTAGAAAGGTGCTTGGCACATAGTAAGAGCTTAACAAATGCCATCATTATTATTCCTAGTTGAGCAGATATTAGTTATTATTAATGCCACCTCTGATTCTAGATTGTGAGCTCATACACTAGACTGTGAGTTCATTATGGGCAGAGAATGTGTCTGCTGATTCTGTTGGATTGTACTTTCCCAAGTGCTTAGCACAGTGCTCTGCACATAGAAACTACTCAATACATTCCATTGACAGAACGATTTAGACACCTCCCCCACGACCTTGGAGGGGAGGATTCTGCACAGAATAATCTTATCCAGGAGAACCCTGGCTTGGGTTGGGTTTGGGTCGGTCCAAACCACTGGGAACAGTTCATGTCCCCGGGGAGCGGGTGGAGATTCGCGCGGTAGAACCAGGACCTACCGGCAGGTGGCGCCCGAGGCTTGGGAAGGGCCGGCAAGGCTCAATCTTGGTCAGTTCCTCCAGAATCCAACAAGGATCAATCGATCCATCAATCAATCAATCGTATTCATTGAACGCTCCCAATGTGCAGAGCACTATGCTAAGCGCTTGGGGGGGTACAATACAACAGAATTGGTAAACACGTTCCCTGCCCAAAACCACCTTACAGTCTAGAGAGGGGGTCAGTCCGACAGTCAATGGTATTCATTGAGTGCTGAGCACTGTGCTGAGCGTTTGGGAGAGTACACAATAACAGAGTTGGTAGACACGTTCCCTGCCCACAACCACCTTACAGTCTAGAGAGGGAGTCAGTCAGTCAACTGTATTTATTGAGTGCTTACTGTGCAGAACACTATACTAAGCTCTTGGGAGAGGAGTTAGTAGCTCCTAACTACCAAATAGTGAGTTAGTAGTAGCTACGGAGTAGCTACTAACTACCGAGTTAGTAGACACATTTCCTGCTCAGAAGGAGCTTACAGACTAGAGGTGGAGACAGACATTAAAGTAAATTACAGATATACACATAATCAATCAATCCATCAATGGAATTCATTGAGCGCTTACCCTGTGCTGAGCACCACACCGAGCCCTCGGGAGGTGACCATACGACAGAATTAGCGGACACATTCCCTGCCCAAGGTGCCTCCAATCTAAAGGGGGAGGAGGACGTCAATGTAAAGAAATAATTACTAATATTCAATTTCAAAAAGAAAAGTACTATGGGGCTGTGGTTGGGGGCGGATAAAGTCCTCTAGACTGTAAGCTGGATCATGAATTTCTGAATCGCAATTTTGCCCAAATTTCAACTTGGCACTCCAATTGATGAGTCAAAACTTGAGGAGCCGGAGACAGGGGAATGTCAAATGACTCTGTCCCTCCTCCTCCGATGGGGTTCTGGGAATCGAAAAGTCCAGCTTGCCAGGGTGATGCTGGTTTAGAAATGCCCAGATGCGGAGAGTGTCATTCCAAATGGAGTCGCCAAGGGCCCGGGAGTCAGAAGGACTTGGGTTCTAATCCTGGCACTGCCACTTGTCTGCTGCCGTTTGACCTTGGGCAAGTCACCTCACTTCTCTGGCCCTCACTTCCCTCATCTGGAAAATGGGGATGAAGACTGTGTGCCTCATGGGGGTCGGGGACTGTGTCCAACCGGATTAGCTTGGATCTACCCCAGACTTTAGTACAGTGCCTGGCATAGTAAGCCATCAGCTTTGGATCTACCTCAGTGCCTGGCTCAGAGCAAGCGCCTAACAAATACCAGTGAAAACTAAAAATAAAAAGGAAAGGGGCAGAGAACCGGTGAAAGTGACTGAAAAGCCCAGTTTCTGGCTTCTCAGCAGGGGAAAGCACTGCCTCTGTAAGTGTGCAGTTGTCTCCTCGCTAACCACCGGATTCCATCGAATGCCCTTAGGCATTTCGCTTTCCAGAATCACAGGTGAGTCGGACACTGTGTCCAAGGGAAGACCTAAATGTTGACACTCTGCCCCCACTCCCCCTACCCCCCCCCCCCCCAACCCCGCCAGGGTCAGGGCAAGATGTCTTTTAAGAGCAGAAGACAATGGACTGTCATTGGCCCGGAAGCAGCTGGAAGTAATGCTCGACCAGCAGCAGAGTGGAAAGGCTGGGGGGAAATGCCCGTGGCTGCTGCTGCTCGCCCTTCTGGGTAAGGGCAACTGAGTCCACCGAGGCCAAGGGCACCGACCCAGGGGATGCCCAGGCGGCTCTCAGCCCCTACTTGGCTGCTCATGGGCCTCTGAAGGGAAGGGAGGCAGTGGGATAGTCCCGGCGGAAGACCGTTTGGCTGGGGAACGCCCGGGCCGGGCCGGCCCCTTAAGGCCCTGAACAACTGGACCGATCATCCCGCGGGAGGAAATTCTCAAGAACCCTAGGCTGAGGGCTTCCATAATGTCAGAGATCTCACTGCCTCTGGGTTGAGGGTTTAACAGAAGCAGGATCCTTTGCGCTCAGTGTTTCTCTGTATGAGAAACTGAATATCGTGGTTTGTTATTACTATTCATAATAATAATAATAATGATGATAGTATTTGTTAAGTGCTTACTATGTGCCAGGCACTGTACTAGGCACTGGGGTAGAAACAAGATCATCTGGTTCAGTTCCTGTCCCACGTGGGGCTCACAGGCTCGATCCGCATTTTACAGTTGAGGTAAGTAAGGCCCAGGGAAGTGAAGTGACCTGCCCAAGGTCACACAGCAGGCAAGTGGAGGACCTGGGATTAGAACCCATGGCCTTCTGATTCCCAGGCCCATGCTCCATCCACTAGGCCATGAGGGTTGTTTCGTCCGTAAAGCTGAGTCATGAACTGCCCCCAGCCACCCACCGTCCCTCGTCCCTGTCCCTAATTGACTCTGTTGGGAAGAAACGGTCTCCGATCCAATGCCACCTTCACCGGCCTTTTCCCTTTGGAATCTTGCCTTTGTGCAGTTTGTTCATGATCACTATGATATTTGTTAAGCACTTAGCACCAAGTGCTCCACTGGGCACTGGGGTAGGTAGTACTCATGGCATAATCAGATGGAAATCCAAACCCCAGCAATCAGTCAGTCAATCCATCATATTTAGTGAGCACTTACTGTGTGCAGAGCACTGTATTAAGTGCTTGGGAGAGGACAGCATAACAACAGACACATTCCCTGCCCAAAGCGAGCTTGCAGTTGAGAAGGGGAGACAGACAGTAAAAGAAATAAATAAATGACAAAAGTGCTGCGAGGTTGGAAGGGGAGGGTGGGAGGGATGAATAAAGGAAGCAAGTCAGGGTGATGCAGATGGGAGTGGGAGAAGAGGAAAGGAGGGCTTAGAAAGGAAAGGCCTCTGTCCTTATGGGGCTCCAAGTCTAAGGGGAAGAAGGAAAATTCAAATTTTCCCCTGTAGTAACTGAGGTATTTCAAATGCGCTTACTACAGATTGTGAGCCACCTAAGGCATAGGAACTGTGACTAGTTCCCACCCACTAGTTCTCTTCTCTCTCAGTGTTTAATAATAATAATAATAATAATGATGGCATTTATTAAGCGCTTACTATGTGCAAAGCACTGGGGAGGTTACAAGGTGATCAGGTTGTCCCACGGGGGGCTCACAGTCTCAATCCCCATTTTACAGATGAGGTAACTGAGGCCCAGAGAAGTGAACTGACTGGCCCAAAGTCACAATTGACAATTGACAATTGGCAGAGCCGGGATTTGAACCCACGACCTCTGACTCCAAAGCCCGTACTCTTTCCACTGAGCCACGCTGCTTCTCTTAGTTTAGTTTAGTGTTTAGTTCAGTGCTCTACACACAGTAAGCGCTTAACAAATTCTATGATTATTACTACCACTACTGTGTGCCAAGCACTGTGCTAAGTGCTGGGATAGATAGTGGACAGCCAGATCAGATACGGTCCCTGCCCATGTTGGACTCACAGTCCAAGAGGGAGGGAGAACAGGTTTGCTTTTTTTTATGGTATTTGTTAAGCACTTACTACGTGCCAGGTGCTGAACTAAGCTTGGGGTAGATACAAGGCAATCAGGTTGGACGCAGTCCCTGTCCCACGTAGGACTCACGGTCTCAATCCCCATTTTACAGATGGGGTAACCGAGGCACAGAGAAGTCAAATGATTTGCCCAAGGTCACACAGCAGACACGTGTCATAGCCAGGTTTGGAACCCATGACCTTCAGACTCCCAGTCTGCTACAGACCCAAAGTCTCTCTTACTCAGATGAATCAGGCATTTCTGTTTCTGGCAGTCCTGAGAGGGATGGGGGTAGGTGCCTTGCCCGGTTAGCCGGGAGTGACCAGCTCAAGATAAGCTTCCCAGCCAAATGTGGACCTTTCTGGGGTGAAACTGCATGCTCTCAAGGATGTGGGAAAGGACGGTTTCCATGCAGGCCCTGTGGGGTTCTGGGAGGATCAGGGGAGATTCCCAGAGAGCCGAGGGCCCTACACTGAACTTCTCTCAGGATAATAATAATGACAATAATAAGAATAACGATGGTACTTCTTAAGCATTTAACTATGTGCCAAACATTGTTCTAAGTGCTGGAGTAGACACAAGTTAGGTAAGTTGGGTCCAGTCCCCGTCCCACATGGGGTTCACATTCTTAATCTCCATTTCCCAGATGAGGGAACAGAGGCCCAGAGAAGTGAAGCAACTTGCCCCAGGTCCCACAGCAGACATGTGGTGGAGTCGGGATTAAAGCCCAGGTCCTTCTCATTCCCAGGCCTGGGCTCTGGCTGGCCGGACCCCCGGAAGACCTTGGGGAACTGGGGAGGGCAGAAGTTGTGGTGGGGGCAAGAAGGGGGCAGGGTGGGTTGCCCAGCCCATGCTCCATCTGGTTGGTTCATGAGGAACCCACCTGTGCCTTGCCTGGAGCTTGGCCAGAGAGCTGGCAGGATAGGGGACCCCGTGAAAGCCAAGGGAGGAGGAGGAGGAGGAGGAGGAGGAGGAAGTGAAGTCATTGGCCTGGTATGTGAAGGTAGCAGTTGTATTGGCAGGGAGGGCCCCGTTGTCCTACCAAGCCAGAGCCCCTGACCAATGGGGCCAGCACCAAAAGCAGTCCCCTCCCCAGGATGCAGAGCCCTGGGATAGGGGCGGTGGCGGGTCGGGGGGGTGGTGGGGGGGAGAGAAAGGGAGAGAGACACAGAGAGAAGAGATCCATACAGATACAGAAAGAAGAGAGGGAGGCAGAGAAAGAGACAGAGAGAGAGTGTTCCACAGGGTTGTGATTCGGGGAGGCAGAGGGCCCCTGCCCCACCCAGAGCAGAGGGTACGAACCAGGGCAGGGCTCCAGGTACTCTCCCAAGCCACACTACAGTTGTCTTAAGCTGTCGAGTTACTTGTCTGCTGTGTGACCTTAGGCAAGTCACAACTTCTCTCTGCCTCAGTTAGCTCATCTGTAAAATGGGGATGGAGACTGTGGGCCCCACATGGGACAGCCTCATTATCTGCATCTACCTCAGTGCCTAGAACAATGCTTGGCCCATAGTTAGGGCTTAATAAATATCTTCATCATCGTCGTCATCATCATCTCCGACGCATAGCGACACCATGGACACGTCTCTCCCAGAACGCCCCTCTTCCATCTGCAATCATTCTGGTAGTATATCCCTAGAGTTTTCTTCATAAAAATACGGAAGGAGTTTACCATTGCCGCCTTTCGCACAGTAAACTTGAGTCTCTGCCCTCAACTCTCTCCCATGCCGCTGCTGCCCGGCACAGGTGAATTTTGACTTGTAGCAGATACCTTTCTACTCGCTAGCCACAGCCCAAGCTAGGAATGGAATGGTATGCCTCTGCTTGACTCTCCCTCTGGTAATAGAGACCGGTAGAGTTCTGAAAACTCTTTAGGCATGACCCTAAGAAGGGCCATAGTACAGTGCTCTCCACGTAATAAGGGCTCAGTGATTGACCGATAAGAGGAAATGAAAATTCCTCTTGGTTTAAGCCAAGCCGCTCTGGGTCAGTTGGCCCAACCATGGGCTCAGAGCCCACGGGCTGCCCACAGACCACAGGGAACATGCCACCCCGGGGTCCTGGGCTGCGTTTCAGGGGCAAGGGGAGCACTGGTTCCCCTAGAGCTGTTCGGGCTGGACTTCCAGAGCATGGCCAAGTGGATAGAACCCAGCCTGGGAGTCAGAAGGTCATGGGTTCTAATCCCGGCTCTTGCCACATGTCTGCTGTGGGACCTTGAGCAAATCGCTTCACTTCTCTGTGACTCGGTTCCCTCATCTGTAAAATGGGCATTAGGGCCGTGAGCCCCATGTGGGATGTGGACCGTGTCCAACTCGATTAGCTTGTATCTACCCCAGCGCTTAGAACAGTGCTTGGCACACTGTAAGCACTTAACAGATGCTACGGTTATTATTATTATCACTAGCATCATCACTATCGTCTTCACGGTTACCTTGGCAGAAAATGTGGCAAGAATAAATCTATAGGTTTGAAACACCGGTTACACTTAAATTTGAAATGGACAACTGGAAGGTTTCAAAGACCTCCTAAATGTGAAAGGAGTAGTAGTAAATTTCAATCTCCCACTGAAGAACCTACTTGGACTCAGATAGTAGTAGACCGAAGGTAGAATTACAGATCAAAGACAGTTGTAACAGATGAGTGTTGAGACCACACATATGGATAACCCAGGAAACCTTTGGGACAAGAAAAGATTGAATCAAGCACCGTAGGAGAGATTGAATCAAACTCCATATAGGTCAAGCCAGGGCATTCTATAATATATGGAAAATGCCAGTGTAAGAAATACAGAAGCAGCGTGGCCTAATGGATAGAGCCAGAGCCTGGGAGTCAGAGGGACCTGGATTCTAATCCCAGGGCTGCTGCTTGCCCGTTGTGTGAACTTAGGCATGTCACTTCACTTTTCTGTGTCTCGGTTCTCTCATCTGTGAGCCCCATATTTTTCAGAGTGAAGGGTTCTTTGAGACATTCATAAATACAAGCGCTCACTGTATAAAAGTCCTTCTGTGAAGACAGATACGGTCTTTCTTGAGACGACATTAAGAGAGGTAATAGCAGGAATAAGCACTTTCAATATGCCAAGAACTTTTCTGAGTGCTAGGAAGGACTATACAGGTGGAAATGACCTCATTCCCATTGAAACACTGGTTGATAATTGCAAAGTTCACCAATGATGTGATTTTGGTGAGCTTGCTAGTAGGGAACCAGTGTTTCAGTGAGAAATAAGAGAATGAGGACTAATCTTCCTCTGTAGTATGGGGGTTAAGACTTAAAGCACTATTATGAATGAGGCCTGTGCCCAACCCGATTACCTTGTGACCACCACACCCATTAGTACAGTGCTTGGCACGCACTGGTCTGCCGTGTTACCTCGGGCAAGTCACTCCACTTCTCTGTGCCCTGGTCCCCTCATCTGTCAAATTGGGATTGAGACTGTGAGCCCCATGTGGGACAGGGACTGCGTCCAACCTGACCAGCTTGTATCTGCCCCAGTGCTTCGTACGGTGCCTTGCACATAGTAAGCGCTAAACAAATACCACCTAAAAAAAATCGCTGCTGCTCCTCCTCATCTTCCGATCAACCCCCATTCCCAGTACTCACTACTCTGCTGAGACAACAGATGCACAAACCCTGGTAAGCTGCTGGTGTTGGCAGCAACAGAGAGTTCCTGTCACCTGCTCTCAGAGTTAGTGAGCCAGGAAGTGTCTGCTGGAGAAATCCATCATTGCGTCTATTGAGCACTTAGTGTGTGCAGCAAGCACACTGTACAAAGAACTGGGGAGAGGTCAATATAAACAGAGTTGGTAGACCTGCCCATAATGACCTTACAGTCTCTAGAGGGGTAGATAGTAATATAGATAAATTGCAGATATGGACATAAGTGTGTGGGGCTGAGGGATCCATACAGGGTGGGCAAAGGTGACACAGAAGAGAGCGGGAGAAGAGGAAATGAGATGAGAATTAGAAGAGTTTCACGCTGGAGGGTGGGGAATGGAGGTCGGGGGTTGAATCTTTGGTACGGGCCTTATTGCCGAGCAATCCATCCGTGAGGTCGACAGGAGGATGGAAATGAATCCCTCGGTAACATCTCAATCCCCATTTTACAGATGAGGGAACTGGAGCACAGAGAAATCAAGTGACTCGTGGCTCAGTGGAAAGAGCACGGGCTTGGGAGTCAGAAATCATGGATTCTAATACTGACTCCGCCACTTGCCGGCTATGTGACCTTGGGCAAGCCACTGAACTTCTCTGTGCCTCAGTTACCTCATCTGTAAAATGGGGATTGGGATTGTGAGCCCCACGTGGGACAACCTGACCACCTTGTATCCCCCCAGCGCTTAGAACAGTGCTTTGCACATAGTAAGCGCTTAACAAATACCATCATCATCATCATCATCATTTGTGGACATATTGCTGGAGGTCGCTACACAGAGCACACGTGAGCTCCTGCCCTCAAGGAATTTTTGATCCAGCAGGAGAGGCCAATCCTCGAGTAATGTACAACTGGGAGCAGGAGAGCCGGGAGCCCAGGAGCAGCTGTTTGGATCAGATCTGCACACAAGATCTCCTCGGAACAGGCAGGGAAGAAGTGGCAGCCACGGAGGAAGTCGGGGCTGTCAGAAGCCAGAGAATACATTTTGGATTTTACTTCATCAGAGGTTTGGGCCCAGTACCACATAGACAAGGTCTGCCTGACCTCTCCAATGTGTCGGGGGTAAGGCTTGGTTGTCGTTTTTTAAAAAATAAATGATATTTGTAAAACATATACTATGTGCTAGGCACTGTCCTGAGCCCTGGGTTGGATGCAAGTACATCAGGCGGTACACACTCCATGTCCCACATGAGGCTCACAGGCTTAATCCCCATTTCACAGATGAGGTAAGTGAGGCACAAAGAAATGACTTGTCCAAAGTCACTCAGCACACAAGTGACATGCCAGGGTTAGAACCCAGGTCATCTGACTCCCAGACCCATGCTTGATCCATGAAGTTAGAGATTCAGGCCAGCCAGCGCTGTTCTGAAAGCCCCCGCTCCCATCCTCTCTCCCCCACCTCCTGCCCTTCCCCTCTCTGTTGACTTGATCTCAGCTAGGAATCCACATAACCCTGTCTTGAGCCCGTCACGGAGGGATTGTCTCCCCCTTTAGTTTCAGGCCCTTAATGTATGAGCCCTTCCCTGGGGATTGTCTCCCCTTCAATTCAGGTGCTCAAGGTAGGCCCCTGTCAAAGGGAAATCATCTCCCCTTCAGTTTGAGGGGCTCAGAAACAAGTCCAAAGGTGAAACTGAGGCAGAACAGTGTATCCCTTGCTTAGCCTAATTAAAAGGTGGGTAGATGCCTACAGATACTCACACATACAAATCAATACCGATCTGATTGGCTTCCCTGGGTTTCTGGAAAATAGTCCCACGTCAGAGGAGTTTCAAGGAAGCCAGAGGTAGGACGTGAGCAAAAGGTCGGCGGTGAGATAGATGCGATCGAGGTACAGTGAGAAGGTTAGCACCAGAGGAGCCAGGCATGCAGACTGGGTTATAGTAGGAGATCAGTGAGGTGAGGTAGGAGGGGGCAAGGTAATTAAGTGGTTTAAAGTGAATGGTGAGGAGTTTTTGCCATAGTCACCGGGAAGCTTGACCCAGCCCCTGTTCTGCTATGAGTGGCAGCCACCTCAATACTCTTCTTCCCCACTCTTACACACACACACACACACACATCCTTCCTTTTTTGGGGGAGCAATACAGCCCACTCAGTAATGGGGTAAATCTGGGAGTAGTGTAAAGAGGCACGGAGCAGCAGCTTTGGAGAGATTCCCCAGGCCCCTGGAACCAGAGCCATCCACTGTTCTGAGAGTGGCAGCCTGTCACCTGGTGGCACCAATCATTATTCTGGGAGGCCGTGCCTCTCTATCACTCCTGGTGACAGCGGGCTTGTTCGGCGAAGCTATGTCTGGTGGCAGTGTAGTATAGAATAGTACGGTCCAGCAGGAGGCTTGGTCTGGGAGGCTGCTCCTCTCGACTGCCCCAAGGTGGTACTAGGGCATGGTTCTGTGAGGCTATGACTCTCTATCACCCTCCAGTGACATGATCTTTTCTATTTTCTCCTCTGTATTTTTGAAGCACTTACTATGTGCCGGCCACTAAACTAAGCACCGGGATAGAGATAAGCTCATCAGGTTGGACACAGTCCAGGTTCCACGTGGGGCTCACGATCATAATCCCCATTTTAAAATTAAAGGGGAGTTGCAGCATGGCCTAGTGGAAAGAGCACAGACCTGGAGGTCAGAGGACGCGGGTTTTAATTCCGGCTCCGCAATATGTCTGCTTGGTGACCTTGGCCACGTCACTTCACTTCCCTGCGTCTCAGTTACCTCATCTGTACTCCTTGTCTTCCCTCCCAAACCCTGCCCTCTCCCTGAATTTCCCATCACTGTTGACGGCACTACCATCCTTCCCATCTCACAAGCCCGCAAACTTGGTGTCATCCTCGACTCGGCTCTCTCGTTCACCCCTCACATCCGATCCATCACCAAAACCGGCTGGTCTCACCTCCGCAACATTGCCAAGATCTGCCCTTTCCTCTCCATCCAAACCGCTACCCTGCTCGTTCAGGCTCTCATCCTATCCCATCTGGATTGCTCTATCAGCCTCCCCTCTGATCTCCCATCCTCCTGTCTCTCCCCACTTCAATTTATACTTCACGCCACTGCCCGGATCGTCTTTGTTCAGAAACGTTCTGGGCATGTTACTCCCCTCCTCAAAAATCTCCAGTGGCTACCAATCAACCTACGCATCAGGCAAAAACTCCTCACCCTCGGCTTCAAGGCTCTCCATCACCTCACCCCCTCCTCCCTCACCTCCTTTCTCTCCTTCTACAGCCCAGCCTGCACCCTCCGCTCCTCTGCCACTAATCTCCTCGCCGTGCCTCATTCTCGCCTGTCCCGCCGTCGACCCCTGACCCACGTCATCCCCCTGGCCCGGAATGCCCTCCCTCCGCACATCCGCCAAGCTAGCTCTCTTCCTCCCTTCAAAGCCCTACTGAGAGAGCTCACTTCCTCCAGGAGGCCTTCCCAGACTGAGCCCCCTCTTTTGTCTCCCCCTCCTCCCCCTCCCCATCCCCCCCACCTTACCTCCTTCCCCTCCCCACAGCACCTGTATATATGTAGATATGTTTGTACATATTTATTACTCTATTTATTTATTTCTTTAATTTGTACATATTTATTCTATTTATTTTATTTTGTTAATATGCTTTGTTTTGTTCTCTGTCTCCCCCTGTCCTGCCCGGGCAGGACCTGCCCACAGCCCTTAGATATATTTGTACAGCTGTATTACTCTATTTTATTTGCACATATTTACTCCTCTTTTTATTTTTATTAATGATGCGCATATAGCTATGATTCTAGTTATTCTCTTCCTCCCTTCAAAGCCCTACTGAGACCTCACCTCCTCCAGGAGGCCTTCCCAGACTGAGCCCCCTCCTTCCTCTCCTCCTCCTCCCCCTCCCCATCCCCCCCCGCCTTACTATCAGTTTTCATTTTCAATTGTATTTATTGAGCGCTTGCTGTGTGCAGAGCACTGTACTAGGCGCTTGGGAGGTACAAATTGGCAACATATGGAGACAGTCCCTACCCAACAGCGGGCTCACAGTCTAGAAGTGTCCCTAGACCCCTACCTCCTTCCCCTCCCCACAGCATCTGTATATATGTTTGTACGTATTTATTACTCTTTATTTATTTATTTTATTTGTACATATTTACTCTATTTATTTTATTTTGTTAATATGTTTTGTTTTGCTGTCTGTCTCCCCCTTCTAGACTATGAGCCCGCTGTTGGGTAGGGACCGTCTCTATATGTTGCCAGCTTGGACTTCCCAAGTGCTCAGTACAGTGCTCTGCACACAGTAAACACTCAATAAATACGACTGACTGACTGAATGAATGAATAAATAAATACGAATGAATGAATGAATGAATTTATTTTATTTTGTTAATATGCTTTGTTTTGTTCATTCATTCATTCATTCAATCGTATTTATTGAGCACTTACTGTGTGCAGAGCACTGTGCTAAGCTCTTGGGAAGTCCAAGTTGGCAACATGTAGAGATGGTCCCTACCCAACAGCAGGCTCACAGTCTAGAAGGGGGAGACAGAGAACAAAACGAAACATATTAACAAAATAAAATACATAGAATAAATATGTACAAGTCAAATAAATAAATAAATAGAGTAATAAATACATACAAACATATCTACATATATACAGGTGCTGTGGGGAAGGGAAGGAGGTAAGGTGGGGGGGATGTAGAGGGGCAGGAGGGGGAGAGGAAAGAGAGGGCTCAGTCTGGGAAGGCCTCCTGGAGGAGGTGAGCTCTCAGTAGGGCCTTGAATGGAGGAAGAGAGCTAACTTGGCGGATGTGCGGAGGGAGGGCATTCCAGGCCAGGGGGATGACGTGGGCCGGGGGTCAACGGCGGGACAGGTGAGAACGAGGCACGGTGAGGACATTAGCAGCAGAGGAGCGGAGGGTGCGGGCTGGGCTGTAGAAGGAGAGAAGGGAGGTGAGGTAGGAGGGGGCAAGGTGATGGACAGCCTTGAAGCCGAGGGTGAGGAGTTTCTGCCTGATGCATAGGTTGATTGGTAGCCACCGGAGATTTTTGAGGAGGGGAGTAACATGCCCAGAATGTTTCTGGACGAAGACGATCCGGGCAGCGGCGTGAAGTATAGATTGAAGTGGGGAGAGACAGGAGGATGGGAGATCGGAGAGGAGACTGATACAGTAATCCAGACGGGATAGGATGAGAGCTTGAACGAGCAGGGTAGTGGTTTGGATGGAGAGGAAAGGGCGGATCTTGGCGATGTTGCGGAGGTGAGATCGGCAGGTTTTGGTGACGGCTCGGATGTGAGGGGTGAACGAGAGAGCGGAGTCGAGGATGACACCAAGGTTGCGGGTTTGTGAGACGGGAAGGATGGTAGTGCCGTCAACAGTGATGGGAAAGTCAGGGAGAGGGCAGGGTTTGGGAGGGAAGACAAGGAGTTCAGTCTTGGACATGTTGAGTTTTAGGTGGCGGGCAGACATCCAGATGGAGATGTCCTGAAGGCAGGAGGAGATGCGAGCCTGGAGGGAGGGAGAGAGAGCAGGGGCAGAGATGTAGATTTGGGTGTCATCAGCGTAGAGATGATAGTTGAAGCCGTGTCTGTTGTCTGTTTTGTTGTCTGTCTCCCCCTTCTAGACTGTGAGCCCGCTGTTGGGTAGGAACCGTCTCTGTATGTTGCCAACTTGGACTTCTCAAGCGCTTAGTACAGTGCTCTGCACACAGTAAGCGCTCAATAAGTATGATTGAATGAATGGATGAATGAATCTGTAAAATGGGGATGAAGACTGTGGGCCCCAGGTGGGACGGGGACTGTGTCTGACCTGAGTACCTGGTTTCTACCCCAGTGCTTATGACAGTGATTGGAACATAGTAAGTGCCTAACAAATCATCATCATCATCATCATCAATCGTATTTATTGAGCGCTTACTATGTGCAGAGCACTGTACTAAGCGCTTGGGAAGTACAAATTGGCAACATATAGAGACAGTCCCTACCCAACAGTGGGCTCACAATCTAAAAGGGGGAGACAGAGAACAAAACCAAACATACTAACAAAATAAAATAAATAGGATAGATATGGACAAGTAAAATAAATAAATAAATAAATAGAGTAATAAATATGTACAACCATATATACATATATACAGGTGCTGTGGGGAAGGGAAGGAGG